>NC_060256.1:16165697-16468728 GCF_921293095.1 Ischnura elegans
TCATTCTAATACAATTACTTACCATTCAACGCTGTAAGATCTTACATTCACACAGTCTTCTCTCAATAAATGACATATATTGCCTCGTGAAACAATTCGCTAGACCCAGAAAACATATTTGGGTTGATTAAATAACTGATTGATAGTTGACTGACTGATTGATTGATAGATAATTGTTTATTCATGATTTTTACCCATGGCTTAGGTATTTAGATTTAAGTTTATTTTGTGTTAGGCGCATGATAAATGTTTATTCTTTTGTACTCTATCGTTAGTATTAAATTTACAAGAATATAAATTGTACTTTATGGTACACCAGAATGATAATGTGTTTAAAACCATCTTGAACACATCTTATCTCTTCATACTCATCTAAGAATTTAGTTTATATCTTTTCAAGTATTTATGCAATCAAAGTTACTAGCCTATTTTCTAACTTGAAATTACGCCTGTAGTTAAATATCCAATCTATTTAGTGGAATAATTACATTGGCCAAAGGTGATAATGAAGCATTCCCTGTAATTTATTTGTATCACCCCGAGAGTTTTTTTCAATTATAAATAGGCTTTCACGCAGCAAGCGTGTTTGAAACTCAAGTTATACTCATTTCTGGTAGTGAACGTCATGTTTTAAGTCGCCTCCGAGTGGAGATAGCAAGATGCGTTTTCCCCTTTATAATAACCAAGCATCGTGAGCTATGAGATATGTCTCATAGACAAGTTAGAAGTTGGTTCTTCAGGAAAGGTGTGGAATAATAGGACATTAAATAATATTTCTCGTTTGCTAGTTATCTAGAAGCAGCTATTCAATTAGCACTCGTTATCAATTTCCTGCTTACGTCGTCACTTAATTACTCAACTTCCCGCCCAGACTTCAAATTAATGCCCGGTTATTAAAGCTACTCCCTTTATGGCTTGATTTATTATTAATATAAGCCCATTTGTTACCATCCAGTCTTGGATAGTTTTGATGGAAGCTAAATTGCCGCCATAAACACAGCTTTTTATCTCTCCGGCAATCGCACGTATATATATTTTTTAATGGAACATTCTCCTCGGACATTTTCTTCGGGCCTTATCTCATGTGGATCACAACCTCCCATGCTTTCCTCTCATTTCTTTTTTTATTTTATTTCTCCGAGATCCTCCTTCCTACCCTGAAGAGTTCACCCTGCCACTTTCCTTTCATGAACTCGGATAAACCTGTATTTCTTTTAATATCAGGGCGACTCCATCGGAAGAATATTTTTTGGTCGTACAATTCCCACCCTTTTTAGGGCCCGCAACCCATGGCAGTGACGGCGTCGTCGCGTGGAATTACGCGGGGGTAAGCACTCTTTTTTCTTGCGGTAATTTATGGTTAATAAATCCCGTGGAGGGGGTAAGGTAAGATATTTATTCGGCCTATCCTAACCCTGCACTGGCATTATGCTAAGTCCGTAGGATTCACTCCATCTTCATTTCGCCCGCGTTACGATTTCATAAGTAAACTTTTTTAATCTGCCGCAGCGACGTATGCGGAGAGAGGGAAGGCGTTGGGATAACTCGCATGGATGAATAAAAACCGATTCAAGGCCATAAAGTTGCACCATTTTAAGTTTCTCGGGAGATTTATTTTCGGTACAATTTATCCCCCCTTATTCTTATTATCTCTCTGGTTTTTATGGTATGACTTGTCTCGCGCAATGAGCTTTTATATGAACTTTTTTTTATTTTTCTCCAGGTTTCACCTATATTATCTGCGTGTGCAATATAGTGGAAGCGTTAAATGCTCACATGCTATAAATTACCCAACGAGTGTTGTCTCTTTGGTTGTCATCGCGGACGTATCCACGAGATCTGGGTGGTGCGTCTGAGGTAAAACATATATCAGTTTGATCATGCTCCTTTATTTTCATTTCTCCTCGTAGCTGTCGTGATGACTGGCGTTTTGCTTACCTGCCCGTCTTAATAGTAATAACTCATGGTTATATCAATATACATGCCGTGTATAATTTTTACCTACTCATCCACAGGGGATAAATCAGATTAAAAAATCGATAAATGATAATTCAGTTTTGATTTCTCGTAATCTATGATATTTGCTGACTTCTCGAGGAGGATGTTTATTTTGCATTAATACTCATATTATAAATACCAAGGCTATCAACATTTCTGATCAAGTCAGCCCTAGCAGGAAATGATGATTAACGTGGAATGTAAATAGGCTTGGAGTGGAGGTGAGTTATATTATATGATTGCAGATGTTTCATAGCTTTCGAAAAATTCTTGAGGGTTAATAAGGACGTAATAATTTGATTATTAAGAATATTTACATCAATGAATAATTATCTATAGACGTCTTCTAATTAATTCGTGGTATTAAAACTGAAAGGAAAATTTCGCTCAGCACATTTTCTGTACATTGGCAATTGCGTTGTCTAAGTTTAAAACTTGCAATTAGGGTGAGACACATTAGATATATTTTTACATTTTTACCGCTAATTGTAGGCATGCATTCTTACCACGTAAGCTGTAACGCTTAGTGAAGATTTAGATTGACATTATTTACCAACGAAACCCTGGATACATAATTATCAAATAAATGTCTTAATTATGTCATGCACATCAAAGTATTGTTTGCAGTGACTGAATATAATGTAATACTCGATAGGTTTTTTAGGTGCCTTAAAATTCAGCAGTGGAATGCCTGTTATGCACTCCTCCCGTGATGTTCATATCACCACGTCCTACTAAAGACTTCTGACATTCTCAACAACATACGCTGCCTCTTAACAAGAACTAAGCTCCTTGCCCGAGGAAGGGTACGAACAAGCGGCCTTGGGCTGCCAAGACGAGGCGTAGCATGCCTGTTCATAGCGTTAGACTTATGACCTTGATACGATGCATAGTATCGCCGCACAAAATGGAGCAGGCTCACAGCAGCTTCGTACGCCAAGTGACTGCATGAATAAAGCGAGAGCCATGTCCCTTTCGTTTTTTTTCACTTGGGTACTTAAAGCCCCATTACTTGGAATAAAGGTGTGACGCCTATCTTTCAATTTTTGCACATTGAAAATTTTTACTGGCGGAAATACTATACGGCGAAAAGTATAGCAACAGAAATGAATGTTAGTTAGAACGGAAATGAGCAGTCATTGCATTAACGGAAATTCGCATTCCGATTAAATAAAGTCTATTTCATAAACACCTCATTTATTAATCAGAAATAGGTAACTGTGAATTACAAAGTCTAAAAATAATAAGCTTTGGTACTGGTGCAACTTTAATTTACTATGGGAAAAGCCTCTGAAATTTTTCATTCAATATTTGCATGATGCCAAAGTATACTGGAGTGCCTGGTGACAGGTCAGGCACCACAAATAAAAAGTTTTTTTTTCATTATTTTATGTAATTTCATCAGTTATGAAGCTATCTTTACATTTGTGCATTAACCGAAAAATGGCCGTAATTCACAGTATTTATTTTGTAAACATGCTAAGTCTTTTTTCAATGCTTAACTCTGAAATATAAAACCATATAACTTTAAATAGACTTTTGTTACTTTCACTTCACTTCACTTTTGTTACTTTTGTTTCTTTCACGTAAGGTTTCAATATTTCTTGTGAAAGAGCAAAAACCGTATCCTCCATTACCCCTTATTCATTCATATTCGGATATATTTAAAAAATTAATATATTTTTTTTGAAGGTTTTCGGATCGGCTTCGTAGCTTAATGTGGTTTTGAAGATTATCTGCCTTTAATGAAGACCTCTAAGGAAGACTTTTAGAGTCAATGAGTCTCTGAATAAGCAATTACTTTTTTGCCGGGTCCACGGGTCATATTTCATCCGAAGATCATATCAGCGATCTTGATACCTCACCATTCTTCACTGACGAACGTTTTGCATTGATTTGCGATTGGGAATCGCCCAACAAGTGGCCGGAAAAAATTATACGGACCCAAAATGCTCCTCTTTTTTATAATCTGAATCCCTGGGTCCGCTAAACATCCACCTTTTGCCCGAACGATAAGCTACTCAGCGGGATAATCGCTTACCTTCAACGTGGCTAGCGTTGGCAAAACGTTTTTACTGCCCTCGCTTCACCGCTGCCGAGTGATTAAATACACCATGGGTGCCCATCTTTTGGGGCTTTCACCCCAGAAAAAGTATATTTCGTGAGTTTGAATTGGAGGAGAGACCTACGGAGCTTTTGCGTGCGAAGTTTTTCAACGCCCCAACTACAGATTAGCTGAGTGCGAATTAATCTTCGTTAGATTTTTTTCTCCACTATTCGGAAGACGTCAAGTTGACCCCGTGGAGCGTCACTTTTTTAATCCACGACTGGGACGGCAGGGCGAGTTAATCGGACAATCTTTCCCACGGCTTTCTTAGTAGCCCAGCCTCGAATGAGTTCTTATACCAAGATTTTTTGCGTTCTTTTTATTGTGCCCGAAACATGCTACTTTTGGACGCCCTCATACCCCTACAGCTGTCTTTTTTGCTGAGACTTTTACGTGGACAAACTCGATGCATCCGTCGGGACCATGGCGAAAATCGGATGCCCCATCTCCACCCATCGAAGGCCCCTTTTTTTTAAACCTCTTGAATCGCTTCTACATAAGATTCCGTCTACCTCCCGGGGAGTTGTTTGGAAAGAGTAGGGTGTCAAAATCTGGGACCTATCAACGTTTTTCTTTGCTTCTTTTTCCGTTTCGGCCGTTCGATTTAACTGGTCCACTTTCGTGGTATCCATAGGTACGTAACAAGACTTGTATCCCAAAGTCTAATTTTAATTGCGATAAACACTGCCCGTAATATGTATAAACTCTCGGGATTTCGCGCGGGTAAGATTGCGTAAGAGCGCCAATATTTTTATCAATATATTATATTGATAACAATATTGGGTTATATTGTTCGCCGGGAAAGTGTTAAATCTTACTACCCGTAATAGATTAATTTTAATGAATAGAAACGTAAATTTATTGTCCGGGGACAAATTCCCTAAGAAAATGAAAACATTTATATGATTTCGAGAGTAATAGCAACGAAGAAAAAGTATTATAATCTGTGAAAATATGAGAAACTGAACTCCCACATCAAACTAAAGAGCGACTTTGTATGATAAAAAGAGCTATTCAAACACAAAACAAAATATTGTTACGAGATGTAAAGTAATGGGAAATGAATAGGTGGGGATTTATAGTTGGCGAGACTTCATTCATGTCTGATTCTACTCAGTGATTCAACCCGAAGTTTGATTAGCATAGGTGAGGGAGTATCATTTTACAGACCGTTTACACACTCACCAAACCCTCCTGAGTAATACTGGAAAGTAAATTTACTCATATTTTTCGTATAAATCAGTCTGGAAGTTATTTTAGCCTGAAATTGTTTGCCGACGTTTCGATATATTTCTTACGTCTTCATCAGGTCTATATATGATTACAATAAATTAATACATGAAGGCATGAAAGTTTTTTACATTTTTTAAAATAAGAAAATGAAAAATATGAAAATAATTCAACTGTACATAAGTGATGTAGAAGAGGCAAGAATTTTAACATTCCTCATTTCTTCACCTCAAATGTAAAACCTTGTAAATCAAAAATACAAAAATTTACAGTGTGAACAAAATCTTTATTTTTCTTGTCATACAAAATTTTAATAATTTGTTTTGTTTCCTTAGCTCATTAGATTCTATTTAAAATAGAATTTTTTCAGCTGTATTATACGAAATGCGAGGTTTTACAACTACTGGTATATAATGTAATTCTTGTGAAATTTTTTATTTACGAGGTTTAACATTTAAGGTGACGATTTGCAATCACAGTGAAGTTTTCTCGGGTTTCGCACCGGGTCAGGTCCTCCATTTCTCCTTCCAACGTTTCGATGGACATCTCGCCCATCGTCATCAGGAATCCAATCCAATACCAAATCCTCAAAGCTTTGAGGATTTGGTGTTGGATTCCTGAATCCCTGATGACGATGGGTGAGTTGTCCATCGAAACGTTGGAAGGAGAAATGGAGGACCTGACCCGGTGCGAAACCCGAGAAAACTTCACTGCAATTGTTCGCCGGGAAAAAAACAGAAATTATGATTTGCAATCAGTTTAATTTTGTAACTAAGCAATGAAATATAATTCTCGTTAGGAAATATACCCTCCAAACTGAGTGCTCACCAAACCCACATCACTTCCCAAGATGCTGACTCCGTCTCGGCGGGCGGTCTTGGAGGAGTCAAAGGGGGAGGGAGATCTTTCGGAACTATCAAATTTTTTTCACTCTTTCGTTTCGGCCGTCCATCCTCTCAAGAGGATCTCCTGAATGAATGAGAGTGTATCTCGGACTCCGATCTCAATCCAGCTCACATTCTTGCCGCAGCAATCTCACTGGACCACCTTAGGCTCATCCTGTTTAGCTACCATCTCCCCTCCAACGGGCGCATTCCTTCAACCTTTACACCTTAACCAGACCCTCTATTTCAACCACAGCCTTTTCTCCCCTTCGTCCACATGATTCTGCTTCCTTTTTTCATCACCTACGCCCATGGGCGGCTGCTTCACCCATGGGTGAACTCCTAAACGGTAGCGTTTTTTCATCACATTTAAAATCCGCCGTTAAACTTCTCAATTAAAGCTTTGATTGAGGTAATTTTTGAGCTTGAAACCGTTGATTTGAGCGAAAAAAATGTGATTAGGCATCTTCGAGTCCTGCCAATCTTTAGCTGACTGTTTTTTTATGATCATTTTTATCAAAGCTGTTTGGAAGAGTTGCCATTTACCAGAAGGTTGTCAGAGTAATTATCATCCCTAGTTTTGGTGTGATGGGCCATTTATATTCAAAAATCTTTTTAATTATTTGCGTAGTAAAATTATCTGAACGGTTGTGTCTTTCCTGCTAATATTTTTAGCGTGAAAACGTCTTAGCCTTTAACGTCGCATGGAAAATCCATAGTTATAGTTTGTTTTAGTATACGATTGAATTTCAGGTTGAGGTGGATTTTTAGCACAAAGTAATGATGGAATATAGTCCTAATTTCATTATTCAGCTGCGTTAAATAGGTGTTATCTCTATTAGAAAGGCCATTTTTTTACTACAAACTAGTTGTAATATCTAAATTTTGTTATTGGATCTAACTGCTTTTCTTTAATTCCATATTTGTGGTTACAGCGTTGATTTACTGATTGGCAATGTCATTAATTCTTCAAAAGTGAGTGGTAGGATTCGATATGCAGGGTTTTTCGCTATTAAATGCTGTCTTGTGACTATGAAAAGACCTTCGGCTAAGATATTTAATAGTCAAGAAGGCTTGGCTGTTGAATTTGGTGATTTAAGACATGGACTATCTACAGTTTCTCAACCATCGACCATAAAATATTTTTTTTCGAAGTCTTAGCACCGATATTGAAAGTCATTGTCGTTATAGCTTCCACAGAACCAAACTATTGGACAAGTGTATTTTCTGGTGTTTACGTACGTACAAAATTGTGTTATTATGTTGCAGTGTTTACCATAGGAGTAATAAAGAGATAAATAGAATCAATGTTCGGAGAATGAAAGAATGTTTGCAAAGCCTACTTGTAAACAATTTCCGTAGTACTATCTATAGCAGGAATGAAGCATGTTCTTTAAGAGCGATTTGATTAAACAAATACGTTATAAATTATTTTTATTTCGTATTTAATTTGTCTTGTTGGCGGTAACTTCTTTTGGTGGGCCTTTAAACGGTAGGACTTTTCCAGAAAAATATCGTCGTTAAAGTCTCAATGAAAAAATTGATTGATGAGTTTTAATAGGAGCCGAAGCTGCAGGAAGATTGTGCGATTAGACATTCATGGGTTTGGATTTTTATTAGTCTCTGGCGTTTTTTTTTGTAGTTCTGACTCCAGAGTGAGATCATGGGATCTTTCCATTGCATCGCGTGCAAGATCTAATTGTAGGTTTATTAGTTTTAGAAATCTTCACGGTTAACAGCTTTTATTTTGAGAAACATCACCGTTGTTTTTTTTCTAATTCTTCCTCATTTGCAACGTTTATGCGTAATTATTACGATCAGAGTCTATTAATTTATCAAAGTATTTCTGTAATCATGAATTCTCTTACTACACTTAAGCTTGCTAAAATGAAATGTATGGCATACCGTTTTCAATGAATCATCATTGGTATTCATAAACTCATCTATTCTGCCATTTATACTACGACCTCTCAATTTTTCTTACTATTAGTTGAAACTCTGTCCAAAAATGTGGCTTAAATCTTTATACTAATGCAAGGGCGGATCCAGGATTTCTTTCTGGAGGGGGCACAAGCAAGGCCGTATCCAGGATTTTTTTCTGACGGGGGCACAAGGATACCCCATAATAGAAAACGAACGTAATGATAACGGTACCGTATTAAATATCTTGCATATTTTTTTAGGGTCTGGGGGGGGGACACGTCCCCCCGTCCCCCTCCTAGATCCGCCTATGTACTAATGGATGCACCCCTGCATACATTTTATACATTGAAGTCTCTAATACTATTGGCATTCTATCGTCGTCTTGCAAAAAAGGTAATCCTATTTTTTACTGGCTTCAAAAGTATCGAATTCACGGTAATTTATTTTTGCTCATCTTTCCCATTCCTTTATTAATTCATTCTTCTCCTTTTTTCACTTTCATCCCTCAAGGCTGCCCTCCACTTATTCTTCCCATCCCCGTTCTTTGAGAACATATTAATGAAATTAGGTGACATTTATAGATTGCATTAGTCATCAGGTTTGCCTTGAAGGTAACAAAACCACCATTTTATGCATGATTTTTTAATGCCCGCGTGCCAAAATTTTAACATCCGATAACATTTGTGATGCTGGCGTCAAGACACGGGGTCAGTGCGTATTTTACGATCCAGAAGATATGTTAATTGCCTGTTGCGGCGATGATTCGTTATTTTTTCAAGGAGAAAAGATAACAGTATCCCATAAACAAACCGTGGGTGAATATAAAATGAGTGATCTGCATATTTTAACACCGTCCCTCCGATAGCTCCCATCTCCCGTTTCGTAGGTCCTACATTTTTATAGAACCAGCACGCAATTGAAAACGACCGTTCATTGTTCTGCCCCGATATAAAACAAACAAGGATTAAAATTCCGTGGCATTTACCACGTCATGATTTATTAATCCTCTCGTACTGGACGTGTTACCGCGGATTAGCGAAGGTTTCCATTAGTAGTAGACGGCCACCCCTGGTTATTTCCGGCCTTCCCAGGGGGAGTGAGTCGTATTTACATTTGCCTCTCCGCCCGTCCCATAAACAGCTTCACGGTCCAATGAGTTCGGGTTCGTCCCAGTACAGGCTACGCCCGGCCCTGCGGGTCCTGGGTCCTCGCTCTCACCTCAGCGGCTCCCCCTCGTGGCCGGAGGGTTTCGGCGGAAGATTTACACTGGACGGCTTCATTAATCCCTCAATTCACCCCTGGACTGTTTCGCTTCCTTGCCTTCACATTTCATTTGAATTTATTTCTAATCAAAAGAAAACATATTTTATATATTTTGTATTGCGTGACGGCAAAAATAATTGAGATATCTGATCAGTTAATTTGATTATATTTACCTGTGATAACTCAAATTTTGAGTATGGCGATTTTTCGTTTGTACTTCCGTAGTCTTTCAGGAAAATTCAACAAGTTTCATTTGTCAGTAACGATAGTTATACCAGTTGATTATTTTTTTTCAGAATTTCAATTTTACCAATCAAATTTACGTTCTGTTTGGGAAAATTATCGATTGAGTTCTCGATTAGTTAGTTTTCATTCTAACTTTGATTCTCGCAACTCATAAAATGCGAACAGCCCGAAAATATAAGTAAAAAGATGTCACATCTGTAGGGGATGAGGATCAATTCAATGTCTCATCTCACCCTAGCCATATATTACCTCTCTGCCTATGTATTCCTGGGCAACCAATCCGGGTGATTTCAAACTCTACCGAAATGTTCGGGAGATACAGTCTTGTGATAATGCATGAAATTTCCTTCCCCCTCCATCGAAAAGTATTTTCTGGCCACGGCCTTGATGTAATTTTCATATAAATATTATAATCTTACAGAAAAATATTATAATTTGGAAGACATAATTATCAAAGATTTCCACGGATAGCATCCCCACGAATTTTTCAGTAAAATTTCGGTCCCTGGGTATTTGTTGTAAAAATTCTTCATGCTGAATAAAGTCGTACGAATCAATTATGCACCAATAATTTAAGCAAACAAAAATGTGAAATAAGAATGATAATGTAATTAGTTCCAGTAAATTTGGAAAAATGTCCGTAGCATTACTTTTCGTTTCATCGGATATGCAGTAACTAAATATGAAACACAGGTATCTCAGATAATCTTTGCAGGAAGCTATTATATGGTGTATAATATCGTATTACTTTCAGCGTATAGGGCGGCGGTAAATAATATTGAGAAATTTGAATAGGTTAATTTTGTTCACATTTAGCTATCAGGCTTACAGACAAGATTCCTCATTTGCACTCCTCTAGTCTTTCTGTAAAACAAGCTAGTTTCATTTAATCATCTATATGGTTGTGAAGGCTGATGATTTATTTAATATGAGAAATTCATATGACATTGATTTTACAATTTGTCTGGGAAAAGTATATATTTAATAAACGATTTTTAGGCAAAATGCCTAGAATCTTGTCTGTATGCGATTCATTTTACTCTCCTTAACATTATGTTTGCCTGTCGTAGGCATTAGGTTTATTTCATGATGCGCTTACCACTTCCTTGTTCATGAGACCATCCATCTCCCATATGCTCGAAACACCTTGCTCATCACCCTTCGAAGTTGGCGGAGTTCGGTGTACGTTAACGTCGGCATTATAGGAAAAAAAAGATGGAGCCCTCAGAGTCTCAGTACGAGAGAACGCATTAGGGCAAGTAGGTGGTTAGTTAGAGTTGCCTGGGTGAGGGACGTGGTGTATGGCAGAGGCGAATGTCTTCATAGGTGGGGTGGGAGGGATCGAAAGGTCATGACTGGCTGGTCTTAACTTATCTTGGCGTATCTTCACTCATTTTGACGAAGGCTGATAAGTGAAATTGTCTAGCAGTCACGGCTCAGACCGCATGAATATTGTATTAGATATAAGATGACTGTCGATATAGCTCCTAAGCCTTTAGTCATTTCATTCGATTAATTAATTGTTTATAATTAAATTAACATTTAATACAAAAGGTACAAAAATACTTTAATTTCCCTTCACGAGCTGTTTCATTGCATTTTGAATTTTCCTTAGTAACCCGAGAATTACACTAGATGTGTTTAAATCGGTGGTGAAATGAAATTTGTGGGCTTGTGAACAATTGCTATTGATTCTTTGTTATAATTTTTGCAATATTTTCACCTGTTTCTTTTATGATATGCAAGAGAGCTAATTTTTCCAAAGACGGATGGCGAAGTATTAGGTCCATGGTGAAAATCGAAGGGTTTCACGCGGCGTAACATTACACCCATATAACACGCAGAGTGTAAAGTTCTCGACCCCGAATTTGCGCCGATTGAAGTTAAGTTCTCGCGAAGGATCCTTAACTCTCGAGGATCTTGATTCGGGACGCGTGGGAACTCGCCGTCAGTGCTTCTCCGGGAGTCCCCGGAGGGTGTTTCTGGTCCAGCCGCTCTCGCAGTAATGGGAGAAACCTGTTTTCGAAGTGGCGTCGGCGGTGGGTCCTTGGAGAAGATGATGGCAGGCCCCGAAGGAGGGGTGGAGTTGGGCGGAGGAGGAGGAGGTGGTGGCGATCGAAGCACAGGGTTGGGGGAGCGCGATAGTCAACTCCTTCATTTTGGGCGCCCTTTGCGATACATTCGAAGCGATCTACCGCAGTACCTACCCTTCAAGGCCATTTCTGTGTCATTTCATTTATTCAATTGCTACACGGCTATATATTTTCGATAATTTTATACTACAATTTTTTATTGAGGGAACTCCAAGTTGGGATGGGAGATAAATAAATCGTCAAAAACAAAATATTTACGGATGTATTCAGTGGTGTTCGGGGAGATGATGTGGAACATATTGCAATGATAAATAAAAAATGAAAAACTTTGTGCATGTCGACAGTATTTACGGTGGACATGTACAAAGTTTTTCATTTACCAAAATATTTATGCTTTAGGGAAATCCTAATTATAATTTAAGACGGAATTTAAGGCAATTATTACCATAAAACATTTGCCCCTTCTTACATAATTCCTATGGTAGAGTTCAAAAAGCCTAAAAAATCATGCATATTCAGGCTGCGTATATATGGGACAGTTATTTTCCATGTAAAACGTCAATGCATCATTGCATCCTTGGGTATAAAATAACCCGATGAATGTTTAATAAAAGCAATCCAATCGACGTGTTACTTTGAATGACATCAATACCGATTTCTTAAAAACTATGCTAATCAAGAGACAAAAATCTACAGTGCCACCAACTTAAGGGTGAATGGCGATATTTGATGATACTGTGTAATAGGAAGGATAATCACAGATGCTCGTTTATTATGTTCCACAATTTTTTTAGTGATCTGAACCAGGTTTCGACATTAAAAATTATGCCCATACAATGACATAGTTTATAGTGTCGAAACCTGTGTGAGTAGTTTAAAAAATTGTGGAACATACAACATTAGTGCATCTGAAATTATGTTTCCTTTAACGGTGCTAGCTAAATATTGGCACCAATATAAAATTAAAAAAAAGAAAATTTTCATAGTATCCCCATGAGATCCCATACGTAAACAAGCCTTCTAATTTAAATGAGTGACAATCGAAATTCGGATGCTTCGACTTGTGCGTCTTTGGCGTTAGTCTTGGGCAGTTGCTCTTTCCCCCTTCCCTCTCTCACCTGAGTAGAGGGGAGAGGTAGTGGAGGTGGCCACACGACAGTCGTGTGCAGCCAGTGGGCGGGGCCAAACGTCTGGATACTCGTTCCAAGGCAGAGAAAATGTAAAGAATAAAACCGAAGGGAGGCACAAGGGGGAGGGGGGAAGGACGCGTCATCGCTTCATACTTTATTCTCCAAGTTCCTCTCGTGTGAAACGGGTAGAGGGGAGGAGTGACCGAGCATAAATGTTTTGGCGGGAAGACGGGTAGTAGATGTGAAAGAGGTGTGCTGATGAGCGTTCAAGATTGGTACTGTAACATTCACTTTGTATATTTCAAATCAAATAAGCACACACAGTACAAGCACACTTGCACGGGGTGATTATTCACGAAAAAAACCTACACGTCGAAAGTGGCGACAGGCACTGTTACTTCACATATCCAATTAATAAAAATTGCAATTAAAATTGTTCAGGAAAAGTACTCACGAAGGAAATCGGCTACGATGACTTGTAGCATACTTCACAAATCAAAGTACACACTCATTGTGAACACAGTTTATAAATACTAAGGGTGAAACATAGGGAGCGACGTTGCGTGCAACCAAACGCCTCTGCCCGTATTACAATACTCCCATTTTTGTTTGTTTCGTGTCGTCAACAAGAATTGTTGCCCATTATCACGTTACTCTCATTGTTTCTTCATGTCGTCAACAAGAATTAATAAAGTATCTATATTGATTCGTTTTATTCATTTGCTCACCCAAGCAAAATTACCTTATGTATATATAATTAACCAAGTTTATGACTCAAGTAATTTCAATGATATCTGGGAATAGACTACACAGCAATTACTATTTTACTGGGAAAAGACTACGCAGCTATTACTAATTAGACTACGCAAATAATTAAGCAGCATTGAATTATATTTTATTGAAACTCGGGGATTTGTTGTCGTAATTTTTTCTATGCAGATTTCCATGGTTTTTTGCAGGCTCTACCGGGATTACATTGTAAATTCTTTTTTCTGAAGTGCTTTCCTAGTAACTTAGTTCAAATACTTTCGTAGGACTGTTTTTTATATTACATTTGATCCTTAATTACCTGTTTTATCTCGAAATAAATCCATACGAGCATGAATGTTGTTCCAGCAGCCATCTATTATTGCCAGTTATTTTAATATTAACCTTGCCTGCAAAGTTTCTGGCCCAATATACTTCTAATGTTGTAAGGTTGGTGGTTTCCGGCTATATTACATGGAAGTTGCTGAAATTTTTGAATGAATGACTTAAACTTTGTAATTTTATAGATTTATTTATTTATTAAACCCTGGTCACGACAGGTCGTGATTTTATAAGAATATTTTTTGGAAAAACCAAGTTTAAGTTGCTCATTCAAAAAAATACTTATGTTGTGTCCCAAACATTGTCATTCTACTCTGACATATAATGAAACTATTATACGTTGAACGTAAATTCGTTTGCGTTTGCAGCACTCTACACTATTCCATGCAGAACGTTGCAAAGCCCGTAACCGTGAACACCTACTACCGACGCATCTCACTCTTGATGCGACTTGCAGCGAGTTGATTTCATGAAAATACCATGACGTTCCTCCAGAATAGGTCAAATCTGGTGCCTTGATCCCCCAAGGGGGTCATAAGACCTCGCGCTGAGGGAAGGAGCTTAGAGTACACACGAAAGCCTCGTTGTAGCAGCTGGTGCAGGAAGACTGTTTTGCAAACTACTCGTTACGGTCGCAAGTATTAGTAAAGCAAATGCATCGCCTATGGTTTGATGTTCAATGTAGAAGAAAACCAATTGCCAACTTAAGATATCCTTTACAACATTCCTTATAATTATCCCTTGATAATACATAAAGTGTTTAGTAATAAAGTGTGTAGATAATATGTTAAGTGTTTAGTTAGTAGTAAATGATGTGGAGAAAGCCCCCAACTTATAAATTCATGCCCAGCAATGAATATTTAATACATTTTTAAAGGGATGAATCATTGTAACTTTTACGTTTCCCAGTTTTTGAATTGAATGGATACCGTTTATGTCGCAATAAGTAAATACATTGTTGCATTCACGAACGGCAAATTTTAATGAGTTTTCCTACACAGATTTTATTTCTCAATTCTCGAGCGTTTTTTGCTGGGTATTTATAAGTAAATTAATCCGTTTTATAACTTTCCGCTATGGGAAGTAAAAGCAAACTTCCATGCTCTCCGTCATGCTCTGCACCAATAAAATCAAATACATGTGGTTTCAATTTGAACACTAGGGACCATTTTTGTAACTTTCACGGGATATTTTCATTTCTGTGGTTGAGGCTACATAAATTTATGTTGTAACATTAGGTGATGACCTAAGATTTAAGCGTATATTTCCTCAAAACCAAAATTAAAATGAACCATGTCTCGTAACGACTACAAAAAATCCAAAACTACGTTCGAATTTACGGAAATATTTTTGTGCACCAAGTTGGGAAGCGAAATAGGTGATTATGATAATTGTATGTAGGCTTTACTTTTCGTCATTGACTGGAGTGAAACCTGAGCAGTCGAGCGTGAGTGAGTGGTCAGTTGGTATGTGCTGAGAAAGCGGGCTCCTGGGTTTGTCCTCAGGGTGACATGAAGGATATGAAGTGGCCCTGGGTTTAGGTTGGATGTGTGGATAGACAGCTCGGGATTGAGTCAGAATACGAATGGAAGCTGAGGTCCATCTCAAGCACCCACCTTCACCTACCCGCATAAATATAATCCCCCAGAAATATTTTACTCCCCGTGTGGAAAGACAGAAAAAAGGAAGAATATGGAAACGAAATTCCTACCTTCATCCATTAATATATATTTTTTTTTATTTTAGTCTTTCCTTACCTCCGTCTCCCTTACGAAATGACTCCGTCCACATCTCTTTCTGCCATCCAGCCATTCACATCGGCTTGATATTAATGCGCAGCACACTGCGTTATATCACGTCTAGAACGCGGCATATTCCAGTTCTTTTTATGGACTCTCGAGGTTTTTTTCCTGGCCTTCAGGGCAAGCGTGTGGCGTCTCGTCGGGTCGAAAATCCTGTCCCACTTGAATAAGACTCGGATCTCCGCGCCAGGAAGGAAGCCTTTCGGTTTAACCTTCGAATGTGGATCTCATCATGTCGTGAGGGGAAATCGGGATTGTGCGTGATTGGCTGAACATTGGGCCCCAATCCCAGGGACTGTGTTCTTATCGCGGTGGAAGTTGAGAGATGTGATCTTCCTAATTCCATCTCTGAGTCAATAAAATGTCGATATTACTTCACTTTAAGTTTTTTTACAGCTCATATTATGCGTAAAACGGTTGATAGCGTGGTGGTGGTGGTAATGATATCCATCCATCGTGCATCAATGAAATCCCAGTGTCCAGGATTTTGAAATAGGGTTTATAATACCTGGTTCGCGTTAGCCGCCGATCAGCGTTAGCGATAACTTGAGTGTATTTGAAAAAAAGTTATACATAATCACGTGTAACATAATTAATTATTTTAAATGGAATTCATTAACTCCAACTTTCAAACTCCGGAGAATATTAGCGAGGCATTATAATTCCTATACTAAATTCATCACGGTCAGAACAATGGAAACACTTAATAAATGCAATACGTCGTCCTAGTGAGTGACGCAATGTCATTAATAGAGAGACCGTTGCTATCCTTAATAGTGATCGGCAAGAATTATATTTTAAATCTCTCTGTTTTGAGTCTACATCCGTTATTTTTCTCTCTTGATATCGTCTACCTTAATATGGCGGTGAGCGAAGGGTGTGTTTCAGATCTCACGAGATAAAAATCTTCTCCGAATTTACTAAGTAAATTTACCCCATACTTCGGTCAACGCTCCTGTAAATATTCCCATAATTACTCGCCTTACTTAAAGATGATCGTGGTTGCACAGTGAGGTATGCTTGGCCAAATATCCCATCTTATATCCTGGGTCATTATAAGCTAAGTTACGCTTCGATTATAGTAAATTCATATTATACTTTGCACTATTCTTTGCTTGTAAAGATTCCCTTCTTAAATCTCCGATCAAAGATGGTCGTGGTAGTACGAAGTCGTATAGTGAGCTGTGCCTGTTGGAATTATGCCACTTTTTAGCCTGGGTCATTATGAGATAAGTTACGCTTGTTTAAATTGCTCTGAGCGGAGCTTGACTCTGAAGGTGAAAGGGATTTTTCCTTCTTATTACCGAGGGATCGGGGGGAGGGGGGGGACAAAGCGAGGGTTGGAGGGGGAGGGGGTGAAGAAAATGTTTTGCGACCCATGTGTCTGGGGCTGCGTTTTCCTTATGCACGCGAACGCGTTTCATTTTTTTTCGTTCTTTTATTCATTCGCATATCCGCCGCGCTTTGTAGTAAAAAGAAGGAGGTCGGATGCTTGGAAGCAGGTGCGGGCTTCGTGGCTTGGACTGGAACAAGAGGAAACCTTGGGAACTCTCCGCTGGAGGGAGTTGGGGGGAAGGATTGCAAGGGAAAAGAATCGTTTGCAAGAAGGCAAAATGGGGAACGGAAAGCAAAAAAAAAAAAAAGATTCGCAAAAGAAAACAAAGACGAAAAAATAATAAGCGAAAGGAGGAGTTGGAAATGAGGGATGGGAAGAAAGGTTTTTAAGGTCTCACCATCTCCTCCACCTCCCGCAGCGTTGCCGCTTCGATGGCGATTTTATCCTCACGCACCGATTTCATTTGTCATCCAGTTGGCGCATTTAAAGGCGTACACCCAGGCCGTGTTTCGCTTGGAATGGAAGCGCAAGAGAGAGTGAACCCTTTTCTCTCTATCTCTCTCTCTTGAGATGAGTCTCGGGCGCCTTTAATTATTCAGAATTAGCGAGTTTACGAGCAGGATAAAAATGTTCATCCAAACTATTTTTTTGTATATTTTGTTTATGAGTAGGTTTATTTTCATTAATGCTATTATTTATTGATATCTTTGGTATGAATAAATCATCATCACTCGTCAAAAATCCTAAGATTGGTTTTCACGCAGCTCAGTTTTCTTTACTCATGACTACACATAATAGGTTTTTCTTGACTAAGAAATTTTCATCCTTCATTTTGCTTAACCCGGTAGCGCCTGAATTAAAAAGTTTCTGCGATTTTTGTGGTGATCATGTATCTAAATATCAATGAAATTTGGAGCCAGTGCAAAATTTATTCTTTTGCCACTAATAGCTACGCCTTGTGGTACCGCTATAAGTGACCACCTATAGCGGTACCATGTGGTACCACCAAAATGTTTTGCATCATTACATCCCAAATATTAGGCTCACATCAAATAACCATACTTTATATAAGATATACATGTCATAAAAATCATAATTTCATAATAAAACCTTTGTATTAGCAGTACAAATGGCGTAAGTAAAGATTATCGAAATGCTTGTTCTAAAAATTCCGTTTTATTTTGGGCTAGTTGATAATTCACAAATTTCAAACGGCTCTAAATGCGTTAATTACGGCTTTAAAATAGCAAAATTTTCGGAAAAATGTTGTTAAAAATATTCTCAGCAATTTAAAACTTTCAAAAATCCCAATAAATTACGATAAATATCAAAAAAGTTACGTTTAGCACTGCACTACCAGCCGGTACCATTTGGTACCGCTAGGCGTTAACGGGTTAATACTGCATGCAGAATAGGTATGGCAGAAAATTAATTATTTTTGAATAGAAACAATTATTGTTCTATAGTTTATGGTGGTTCTATAGCTATGGCAATGTGACATAATTTGTTCCTCCGAGGCTATACAAATGAGATGATTTTCAGAAATTGATAATACAATTGATCATCCAAAATATTATTTTGTATCTGTTGCTTATGAGTCAGTTTATTTTCATTATTTTTTTATTTATTGATATATTGCATATGAATAAATCACTCGTCAACAATCCTAAGATTGTTTTGACGGATCTCTCTACTTGATTCTCCTTTCAGCTAATCTTCTCACACCTACGTAGTTCTTATCTTTCACATTTTGCTTTACCTGTTCCATATTTTTCATTAGAGTTCTTCCTTCTCTGCTCTTGCCATATATTTACCCCTCGACGATTGTCTTCATCAGACCATCATGTGTCAAGATATGCTCTACATGGCTGTTCCGTCTTTTTATCAAGTTTTAATTTGGCCTTTCTCCTCTCATATTCTTCCCTAGGACTTCCTCGTTGCCAACTCGGTCGATTCATTTCATACTCAGCGTTCCTTACTTCTATGTTCAAATATCCCACCCTAAGTTTAATCCTTCTATAAGTGGAATACTCTCTTCACCTAGTACATTCTTCTGATAACTATCCTGTTTCCTAAATAACAGAATATCATAATACCATAAAAAATTCAAGCATAAATTCAGTCATGTTATTCAACCCTTACTCATTACTAGTACATGTTAGGTTTCAATTTAACGAGAAATTTTCATCCTCGATTTTGCTGAATAGGAATGCCATAATATTAATGATTTTTGTCTATAAAATATTGTAGCTTATGGAGGTAGTAATGTCAATGTTACATAAATTGTTTTTCTGAGGTTGGGGAAATTATAATAATATCAGATCATTTTCAAAAATTTAATTATCATTTCTTGAGAGGAGATGAACTTGTAAGGGCTTGATACCTTTTTTAGCTTCATAAATGTGTAGGTACATTTCTAGGTATCGCCAAAATATATATTTTACTGTCTTGGGTAAATAAGCCGGAGCATTATCATTACATATTTAAAGCTGGAAAGTAATTCATTGATTGGGTGATTGACACAAATTAGTAGCCCAAACTGTGATAGGTGTGGGTATATGGAATATTGGACGTAAAAGTAAAAAAAAATTCATCGGGAGGAAAAATCTGAAAAGTTGAAAAAGTCGATTAGTTTTCGAGATATATCGACTTGAATTAACATGGGAGCCTTATGGGACTACGACTTTTTCGCTTTTATTTTGTACTTTTAAACTTCCGAGGAACATGATATTCAATGGACTTGGACTAGATTTTTTCGTCGATTTTTTGGTGTGGTTGCCATAGCGACGAATTGATATTTAGTATTTTTTATTACTGTTTGAATGCTCTCAATGCTTTTCTTATGGGAAAACTTTAGGAATTTTTTTGACCAACTTGCAATAATCGCACGACAAATTCCTTTGCCAAAAAGTTAGATAATTCTTTGGTTAATTTTTTGGCTATCTTAAAATTTTCGTACGTCGAAACAATTCCGAGGAATAAACGATTTCGATTTAACATTGTCGTGATGGGCGAATTATCAAACTCGGATTTCAGCCTTGAGACATGTGCCATATGAAAATTTGGACTCTTTAGGAAAAACCGTTAGAGGGTTCTCCGAACCCTCACGTTTGAGCTCACCTTCTCCGTATCCCTCTTGGGTTATTCATAATTAAATTCCGAAAAATGTCCTGCACGCGAAAAATCATTGTCGCCATTTTTTTGTGGAGCATGCAATCTTGAATATCTTAGCAACCGTTTAAGCTAGAGAAATGAAATTTTCAGAGTAATACTTTTATCAAAATGGTCAACTTTTGCAATGATGACCATTTCGCTCGGTCGATTCATGTGCGAGTTATATCGATACCAATCTCCTTGGTTACGCTTAAATCGCTAATAACTTTTTTCTAAATCAAGGCATGAATGTGAAAGTCATATATAATACTACTGTTAATGTCTTTTCTTCGACAAAAGTTAAATCAAGCGAATCGAGCGATTACAGTCGAAGTTATGATCGATAAAAGGTTGCATTCGATTGAGCCATTTTTCAGACCTATTTACATAGTTACGGGGATAAAAATTATAAAAATATGTAAGGGAAGAAATGAACTATGCGTACACATTAATTATTTAGATGAGTATTGTTTCCTAACGAAGATATATCAATATGAATTTATATCTTTTTGTATTAGGTCCCCGTAAGAAATACACGCATCGCCCTATATACGTCACCAATATAAGAACATAGGCGAAATTTTGAAAGCGGGGATAGTAGAGAAGAGAGGGATAAGGGTATGGCCATCGCATGGAGAGGTTATCAATAGGATGCGAATTTTTCAATACAGGTGACAGTATAGTCGAATGTACGATTCGATTTTTAAAGCAAATACGCAAATAGGCATAAAATGATAAGTGTATACGTTGGACCAATGAAATTTAGTGAATTGGTACATCATGGTATTCCTCACAATGCGCAATGGAAACATGTTTTGTACATAGTCTCACGCACGATATATATCGAATCTACTTTTTCTTAAAATATATCGAATTGCTATAGCGTATAGGATTTTACATCTAAGGACATAGTAGACAAGGAAATACATAGTAGATACCCATATCGAAGAAATTAAACCAAAAACATTGCGAATTTCAAAGTACAGATGTCAGTATGATCGAAAAGTCGATTCGATTATTATAGCAAATACGTTAATTGACATAACTTCAATTGTGTTTCCGTTGGACCAATGAAATTTGGTGAATGGGTACATCTTTGTATTCCTCACAATGCCCAATGGAAATTTGTTTCGTATGTAGTCTCACGCTCGATATATATCGAATATAATTTTTATTAAAATATATCGAATTGCTATAACACATAGGATTTTACATCCAAGGACATATTTGACCAGGAATTACATAGTAGATACCCAAAGACTGTAAGTTAAACCAAAAGCAATGCGGATTTTAAAGTACAGATGTCAGTATGATCGAAGAATCGATTCGATTATTCTAGCAAATACGTCATTTGACATAACTTCAATTGTGTTTCCGTTGGACCAATGAAATTTGGTGAATGGGTACATCTTTGTATTCCTCACAATGCCCAATGGAAATTTGTTTCGTATGTAGTCTCACATTCGATATATATCGAATCTACTTTTTCTTAAAATGTATCGAATTGCTATAACATGTAGGATTTTACATCCAAGGACATATTTTACTAGGGATTAAATAGTAGATACCCATTGACTGGATTTTAAACCAATAGCATTGCGGATTTTACTGTACAGATGTCAGTATGATCGAAAAATCGATTCGATTATTATAGCAAATACGTAAATGGGCATAACTTCAATAGATTTACCGTTGGATCAATGAAATTTGGTGATTGGGTACATATTGGTATTCCTCACGATGCCCATTGAAAATTTGTTTTGTACGTAGTCTCACATTCGATATATATCGAATCTACTTTTTCCTAAAATGTATCGAATTGCTATAACATGTAGGATTTTACATCCAAGCACATAGTTTACTAGGGATTAAGTAGTAGATACCCATTGACTGGATTTTAAACCAATAGCCTTGCGGATTTTACAGTACAGATGTCAGTATGATCGAAAAATCGATACGATTATTATAGCAAATACGTAAATGGGCATAACTTCAATAGATTTACCGTTGGATCAATGACATTTGGTGATTGGGTACATATTGGTATTCCTCACGATGCCCAATGAATATTTGTTTTGTACGTAGTCTCACATTCTATATATATCGAATCTACTTTTTCCTAAAATGTATCGAATTGCTATAACATGTAGGATTTTACATCCAAGGACATAGTTTACTAGGGATTAAATAGTAGATACCCATTGACTGGATTTTAAACCAATAGCCTTGCGGATTTTACAGTACAGATGTCAGTATGATGGAAAAATCGATTCGATTATTATAGCAAATACGTAAATGGGCATAACTTCAATAGATTTACCGTTGGATCAATGAAATTTGGTGATTGGGTACATATTGGTATTCCTCACGATGCCCAATGAATATTTGTTTTGTACGTAGTCTCACATTCGATATATATTGAATCGACTTTTTCTTAAAATGTATCGAATTGCTATAACATGTAGGATTTTACATCCAAGGACATAGTTAACTAAGGATTAAATAGTAGATACCCATAGACTGGATTTTAAACCTATAGGATTGCGGACTTTACCGTACAGATGTAAGTATGATCGAAAAATCGATTCGATTATTATAGCAAATACGTAAATGGGCATAAATTCAAAAGATTTACCGTTGGATCAATAAAATTTGGTGAATGGGTACATATTGGTATTCCTCACAATGCCCAATGAAAATTTGTTCTGTACGTAGTCTCACATTCGATATATATCGAATCTACTTTTTCTTAAAGTATATCGAATTGCTATAACATGTAGGATTTTACATCCACAGGCATAGTTGACCAGGTATTAAATAGTAGATACCCATAGACTGAAAATTAAACCAATGGGATTGCGGACTTTACCGTACACATGCCAGTATGATCGAAAAATCGATTCGATTATTATAGCATATACACAAATTGGTATAACTTGAAAAGTATACCCGTTGGACCAATGAAATTTGGCGAATGTGCACATCTTGGTAATCCTCACACTGCCCAACAGAAATATGCTTTGTATGTTGTCTAACGTGTGATATATATCGAATATGCTTTTTATTAAAATATATCGAATCGTTATAACATAGGATTTTGCATGCACGTACATAGTCGACCAGGAATTTTAGTGTTGATGATCAAAGATTGGAAGGTAAATCAATCAGATTGCGTATTTTCAATGCACGTGTCAGTATACTTGATAATTCGATCCGATTATGATATCAAATATGCCAAATCTTTTTTGCAAAATGGAATATCTTGAGAATAACTATTTTTTAAGACCAAAGAAATTAGAGGAATCGTTACAATTCAGTATTTTACAAACTGCATTATGGATATTCGTTTTGCAAGTGGAATATCTTTATATATTTATCTAAAGAATCTGGGTTGTATTTTCAAGAGTGGCTTATCATAATGCTTATGAACTTTAACAGTTGAAAAATAACCACATAATCAACACTCTCTTGAAATTTTTAAAACCTTATTCCGATTATGTGTCAATGGTTAACTTAATGGATCAAAGAATCAATTATCCGTCATATAAAATCAAATTGAAAATAACAAATATTTCTAACAGTGAAAAATTTAGTTCCTTACCCTTTCAAAAAACGGCGGGGAAATTTTTGAATATTAAACCACTTATGGGCACATGACTCGAAAATATGTGACACAACTATGTTTCCACCCCCCCTAATTACCCGCTTGATGAATTCAAGCGCCCAATCGACTCGTTACATATTTAAAGCTGGAAAGTAATTCATTGATTGGGTGATTGACACAAATTAGTAGCCCAAACTGTGATAGGTGTGGGTATATGGAATATTGGACGTAAAAGTAAAAAAAAATTCATCGGGAGGAAAAATCTGAAAAGTTGAAAAAGTCGATTAGTTTTCGAGATATATCGACTTGAATTAACATGGGAGCCTTATGGGACTACGACTTTATCGCTTTTATTTTGTACTTTTAAACGCCCGAGGAACATGATATTCAATGGACATGGACTAGATTTTTTGGTCGATTTTTTGGTGTGGTTGCCATAGCGACGAATTGATATTTAGTATTTTTTATTACTGTTTGAATGCTCTCAATGCTTTTCTTATGGGAAAACTTTGGGAATTTTTTTGACCAACTTCCAATAATCGTACGACAAATTCCTTTGCCAAAAAGTTAGATAATTCTTTGGTTAATTTTTTGGCTATCTTAAAATTTTCGTACGTCGATACAATTCCGAGGAATAAACGATTTCGATTTAACATTGTCGTGATGGGCGAATTTTCAAACTCGGATTTCAGCCTTGAGACATGTGCCATATGAAAATTTGGACTCTTTAGGAAAAACCGTTAGAGGGTTCTCCGAACCCTCACGTTTGAGCTCCCTTTCTCCGTATCCCTCTTGGGTTATTCTTAATTAAATTCCGAAAAATGTCCTGCACGCGAAAAATCATTGTCGCCATTTTTTTGTGGAGCATGCAATCTTGAATATCTTAGCAACCGTTTAAGCTAGAGAAATGAAATTTTCAGAGTAATACTTTTATCAAAATGGTCAACTTTTGCAATGATGACCATTTCGCTCGATCGATTCATGTGCAAGTTATATCGATACCAATCTCCTTGGTTACGCTTAAATCGCTAATAACTTTTTTCTAAATCAAGGCATGAATGTGAAAGTCATATATAATACTACTGTTAATGTCTTTTCTTCGACAAAAGTTAAATCAAGCGAATCGAGCGATTACAGTCGAAGTTATGATCGATAAAAGGTTGCATTCGATTGAGCCATTTTTCAGACCTATTTACATAGTTACGGGGATAAAAATTATAAAAATATGTAAGGGAAGAAATGAATTATGCGTACACATAAATTATTTAGATGAGTATTGTTTCCTAACGAAGATATATCAATATGAATTTATATCTTTTTGTATTAGGTCCCCGTAGGAAATACACGCATCGCCCTATATACGTCACCAATATAAGAACATAGGCGAAATTTTGAAAGCGGGGATAGTAGAGAAGAGAGGGATAAGGGTATGGCCATCGCATGGAGGGGTTATCAATAGGATGCGAATTTTTCAATACAGGTGGCAGTATAGTCGAATGTACGATTCGATTTTTATAGCAAATACGGAAATTGGCATAAAATGATAAGTGTATACGTTGGACCAATGAAATTTAGTGAATTGGTACATCATGGTATTCCTCACAATGCGCAATGGAAACATGTTTTGTATATAGTCTCACGCTCGATATATATCGAATCTACTTTTTCTTAAAATATATCAAATTGCTATAGCATATAGGATTTTACATCTAAGGACATAGTAGACCAGGAAATATATAGTAGATACCCATAGACCAGAAATTAAACCAATAGCATTGCGGATTTTACAGTACAGATGTCAGTATGATCGAAAAATCGATTCGATTATTATAGCAAATATGTTAATTGGCATAACTTCAATAGTATTTCCGTTTGACCAATGAAATTTTGTGAATGGGTACATCTTTGTATTCCTCACAATGCCCAATGAAAATATGTTTTGCATGTAGTCTCACATTCGATATATATCGAATCTGCTTTTTCACAATTTATATCGAATAGCTATAACATATAGGGATTTACACTCACGGGCATTGTTGACCAGGAATTATATAGTAGATGACCATAGACTGGATATAAAAAAAAATGTCATTGCGAATTTTACATTACAGATGTCAGTATAATCGAAAGATCGAATAGATTATTTTAGCAAATACGCAAATTGGCATAACTGGATTAGTGAATACGTTGGACCAATGAAAATTGGTGTATGGGTACATCTTGGTATTCCTCACATTGCCAAATGGAAATATTATTTATGTTTAGTCTCACGTTCGATATATATCGAATCTACTTTTTCTTAAAATATATCGAATTGCTATAACATATAGGATTTTACTCCCACGGGCATTGTTGACCAGCAATTATATAGAAGATGACCATAGACTGGATATTAAAAAAATGTCATTGCGGATTTTACATTACAAATGTCAGTATAATCGAAAGATCGAATCGATTATTTTAGCAAATACGCAAATTGGCATAAGTGGATTAGTAAATACGTTGGACCAATGAAAATTGGTGAATGGGTACATCTTGGTATTCCTCACATTGCCCCATGGAAATATGTTTTGCATGTAGTCTCACATTCGATACATATCGAATCTGCTTTTTCACAAATTATACCGAATAGCTATAACATTTAGGATTTTACACCCACGGGCATTGTTGACCAGCAATTATATAGAAGATGACCATATCGTGGAAATAAAATCAATATCGTTGCGGATTTTACAGTGCAGATGTCAGTATAATCGAAAGATCGATTCGATAGTTATAGCAAATGCTGAAATTAGCATATTTTGATTGGTATATACGTAACACCAATGAAATTTGGTGAATGGGTACATCTTGGGATTCCTCACAATGCCCAATTGAAATATTGTTTATGTTTAGTCTCACGTTCGATATATATCGAATCTACTTTTTCTTAAAATATATCGAATTGCTATAACATATAGGATTTTACATCCAAGGACATAGTTGACCAGGAAATATAGAGAAGATTTCTATTAACTGGAATTAAAATCCACGGCATTGCGGATATTACAGTGCAGATTGCAGTTTTATCGAAAGATCGATTCCATAATTGTAGCAAATACGCGAATTGGCATAACATGATTAGTATTTACGTTGGACCAATGACACTTGGTAAATGGGTACATCTTGGTATTCCTCACAATGCCCAATTGAAATATGTTTTGTTTATAGTCTCACGTTCGATATAAATCGAATTTACTTTTTCTTAAAATATATCGAATTGCTATTACATGTAGGATTTTACATCCAAGGACATAGTTGACCAGGAATTATGTAGTAGTTACCCATACACTGGAAGTTAAACCAATAGCATCGCGGATTTAACAGTACAGATGTCAGTATAATTGAAAAATCGATTTGATTATTTTAGCAAATATTTAAATTGGCATAACTTGATTATTGTATCCGTTTGACCAATGAAATTTGGTGAATGGGTACATCTTGGTCTTCCTCACAATGCCCAATGGAAATATGCTTTGCGTGTAGTCTCACGATCTATATATATTGAATATGCTTTTTCTTAAAATATATCGAATCGTTATTACATACAGGATTTTCTATCCACGTACATAGTTGACCAGGAAATTTAGGGTTGATAATCGAAGACGGGAACAGGATTACGAATTTTCAAAACAGTATACTTGATAATTCGATACGATAGTGATAGCAAATATGCCAAAGCTATTTTTTTTCAAATTGGAATATCTTGAGAATAACTATTTTTTAGTACCAAAGAAATTTGGGGAATCGTTACAATTTAGTATTTTACACACTGCATTATGGACATATGTTTTGCGAGTGGTATATCTTTATATATTTATCTAACGTATCTGCGTTTCATTTTTAAGTTTCGCTTATCACAACGCTTTTGGACTTTAAGAGTTGAAAAATAACCACAAAATCATCACTGTCTTGAAATTTTAAAAACCTTATTCCAATTATGTCTCAGTGCTAAACTTAGCCTATTCAAATAATGAACTATCCGTCAAATGAAATCACATTGAAAATAACAAATAATTTTAAAAGTAAACAATTAAGTTCCTTACCCTTTCAAAAACCGGCAGGGAAATTTTTGAATATTTTTAGCACTTATGGACACAATGCTCGACAACACGTGACACAACAATGTTCCCACCCTCCTAATTACCCGCTTGAAGAATTCAAGCACCCAATCGACTCGTTTTATTTAAACCCGCTGAGATACATGATCTTACAATAGAGATCGTTTTATTCATGTTGATAGTTTCAGTCTCCTGGATATGTCTTTATTAAATAATTTTGCATATCAAAACTTATCTAACAACATTTTTTATTATATTTCTCAATTTTTAACACATGCATAGCCTATTACTTAACATTTGGCAAATGTGTTTTTTTAATGGCATTTATCCCTTGAGAGTGGTTGATTTTAGATCATTTTTCCGTGAACGATGTCTCAGCTTTCCACGGAATAATCACAGCAGTCGGACATTATCAATCTGCCAAGACCTCAGGAATGGCTTTCCAACCGGTAATTCTGTGATCGCGTGAGGGATGCAAAAAGCTGAGTGGTTCAAGGAGAAGGATGAATTATAGGGAAGGGAGTCTGGAGCCGTGTGTCTTGGAGTGGGGATGAGAAGAATAAAGAATGCTGAACAGAAGAAAACGTGATTAGAATTCCTTTTCATTTTTTGAGGTGTGGAGGTGGTAAATATAAAGGCAATAGTTTAATATATAACGAGTTGTTGGTGTAGTAGTTAATGTGCTGGCTTCACACCCCGGGGGCCCAGATCGGATCTCGGCGGTGGCAGACATATTTCAGACACTGTCCCAGTGTTCCGTGTAGGGCCCTTCAAGTGTAAAAATCCGTCCGTCGCGTCGGATGGGGCGTGAAGCTGTGTTTCCCTTGGCGCCTTTCATTAATATCAGGCCTTTATCGACGCCGGGTTTCTCTCCACCTTTCCTTCCCCACCCTTCCCTTATGGCGCAAATGACAAGAGCTGCCGATCGCCTCCTCCAAATACCATACAAATAGAATGAGTCACTAGCATTACCTCTTATTATAATTATAGACAAATTACTGTAACGTACATTGTATTTTTTATTAATTAAAACGAGCCAAATGGACTAGCGTTTCCGAATTTCATTTTTTCATTTCCAAGGTTTTGATGCAAAGAATTTTGTTTCTGTGTTTGTAGTTACTTCAAACAACTCTTTACATTAAAACCTTGATAATGAAAAAATTTATTCCCAAAACTTTGGCTTTGATGATTTAAAAAAAAACTTAAAAGAACTTTAAAAAATAAATACCTTTACCTAAAAAATAGCGTAATAACGTTATTAATTAATTATTTGATCGTGTATTACTACCTTGATAATTTGTCGCCTGGGCTTGATATAAATAATTGTTTGGTAGAAGAATCGATCCGTTTGATAGCAAGAAATTCTGGATTTTCTTTCAGTGGAAGCTCTCTAGGAAAAATCTGGCATTGCTAGAAATGTTTCTATAATGTTTTCCCATCCATGTAACCTGCATATCCTTTTCCTTACTTTTTATATTTTATATGTTTATTTCCTTCCACCGCTAAATATAAAATGTTCATATATTATAGAGCTCGGATTCAATATTAGTTCCGCTCTAGATATGTATGAATTTTGTGAATTCATATGTGCTCATGCAGTACAGAGATTTTCTCGAATCATGTTGACGCTTAGGTTTTAGATTACTGAGTATAATAGGCAGACTGTGTTTGCTTTAGGTAAGGCATGGAATTCAGTCGAAGTATCAGAATCGCATCTTGTTCCTAGAGCTATCCTTTCATGGGTTAGCCTAAGGGGAAAGCATCGCTGTGGACCAGCATAATTTCCCTATCTTTACGATTGCCAAGGTATAGTACCTAATATTTTAGTGCATGCCATGATAGGAACAGTTTGGTTTGGTAATTAAATGACATTATTAATTTTTTCGATAAATTTTTTTATAAACAGACTTAAATCTAACGTTTTTCCCCAGTTTTACTACATATTCCCATGCAGTTATGACTACAACAATGAATACATCACGCAATAGTTGTAACTATTGCCCCTCGTCGTCCATAGAAGGTCAACTTCTTTCTTTATATGAATAAAAATTTGAATCGTTTAAAGTGCATGTGAATGCTTCAAAACTTTTATTGATATTTTCACGGTTTAATCAATAAAATTTTAAAATATTGTAAAGTCGCTATGTAAATATTGTAAATATCAATATATTAATATTTGAAATGCAGTGTGGACTTTAGTTTGTTTTCCTGTGAAAGTGGAAGATTTTATGTAACTTTTCAATCGTTACGCTTTCTGCAGTGCTGGTGTTCCCCCTTAACAGGAAGTGAGGGGAAGGGTCTCAGTAATTTCCACGGAGAGAAATGCGCTCCATCGCCATCTTTTTTCAGCGTCTGCTCCGATGCCCGAAGGACCCCGGGTTCGTGCCTCGCCGCCGGGTCTATCTCTTCCGCTCCTTTCCAATTCTGGTCTCGCTGGTTCCTCATCTCAGTACGTCTCCGAAGACCCGGGCGCCGCTTGAAAAATTACGGGAAAAAAGGAGGTATTAAAACGAGGTTTTCCCGACCTCTCTCGGGACCTGACTGATGATCTAATTTATCAGTTTGAGCACTCGCGCCGCTGTAAAGAAAGAGGTCAGGCGATAATCAGTACAAACGACGTGTGTTCCTCGGGCGAAATTTATTTCCCATAGACTTACGCATTAGAAGAATCCCCGCCAGGCACTGGAGGCCGCATTAGCAAAACGCCTTAGGTGTTTACAAATCAGCCCGAGAGTGTGAAAGAGCATCGCTTACTCACCGTTGTGTGTCAGAACAGCCAGACTTGCTCCCTAGATGGTGTTATATACGCTCTTGAGATTTTTGAGCCCAAAAAAATTGCTTCCTCTCTTCAAAAACGTGCCTTTGGTTTTCAGCTCCGTAACGAGGAGTTGTTGTTCTCCATTACCGCTCTCTTGAGTGTAATCTTGTTTAGGTTTTTTCAAGGCAAAGTATTCGATCTTCGAGCAGTGTCGAGTATTCAACATATTAGCCGCCATTATTTTCTGTTTCTGCTTATCATTCCCAAACTCGTACCAGAGGTCACGTCTTGGTGTCGTAAATATGTCGAAGAACCTCATTGATGCACTAGTATCACCAATTAAAAGACAGGAATTTTTAATGTCGTCAATTTTAATGAGAACGTTTGATGTAGTGTATCGTGTTTATTAATTTTTGTTGGCCTAGTATTCGATGCATTGGAGATTCATTCGTTTCGTAGGTGCCGTCGAATATACCAAATATTAGCACTTATTCTTGTTAACCATTCATGATTTACATAGTGTTTCTAAAGCTCTTGATATTTCTGAGTCCTCACCCTTATGTCCCTTCTATATATTGTAACGTTTATAAATATCCACTACTAACTTAACAAATAATTTCAGTACAATTCAAAAACAAGCTCTATATTTTAAAACTTGGGAGCAAAAAACAACATCAAAAAGCCACCATGACTAATACAATCCCATTTATATTATCCGTACTACCACTCACTGAACCACCGCCATGAACTGCACCAGTGTGGGGGTCTTGAGCTCTTCGTATCTCTTTCCTCTGGTCTCTCTCTCTCTCTCGTAGACGCCTCCTTCTTCTCCGCGTCCTTTAATTCCTCCTGCCGATTCCTGGGTTCTGCCGTATTTCTTCCTCCGGTCGCGCAATACACCACTCTTTAATTTTTCTCCCGATCCTTTCTATCACGTCTATCTCTTCCTTCTCTCCATACACGACTCCCCTTTTTCCTTTCACAACAATCTCCCCGTCCATCACTACCATTGTTAGTTTTAAATTATTTACAAACAACATGGTGGCTTGTTTACATTATGTTACAATATTCTAGGAACTCCAAGCCACTTTAATCACACTAACCCAAAGACATGGATTGGTAATGCTTTTATTTTTTTGATTTGTTATAATAGCATACTCCTCGCAATCAAATTATTCAAAAGTAAGCATTTAATTGAAGGTATCATTATATTTCAATTTTGAGAACTCAGCCATTTTATCCCTGGGGTAAATCATACTCCAGCTTTTAAACTTTTAGTCACTAATTTTCTGGAACAGGCATGTTAATAAAGGTATATTTAATTACAGCTTTTTGTGACTTATTATGGACCATTCCTATATTACATCTAACATGGACCTGTGTCTGGCTCGGTCTAAAAATTTAATTCGCATATTGAGCCTGCGCCGTTTGACATTTTTAAAATTTCATTTTTTGAGAACCACCGTCTGTTATGAGATCCCTGTTTAATTTTGCGAGTGACGGTCATTAATTTGAGTGTTATCTAAAATAGTTGGTTGAGTAATAAAAACGGATTACCTGTTTTGAATCGCTACCAGAATATTTGTTATTCATTTCAAAGTTTTTTTTTTCATTGACAGAAGCTGTTTCTTTCTCTGCGGCGCGTAATTAATGGTCTCTTGAAATTTTCCCGTTTAATTGGCGTGAATCTTAAGCTCCTCTTGTCTTCATCTTGTATGATGCGCCTGCCCGCAGCTTTCGTTTCTTTAAAGGCCGTCCTATTATTTGAAAGGAATAGATATTTTCTTATGAATTTAAATTGGATCTAGAAAGGAAGGTGAGTCCTTGAGATTTTGCGACTTTATGACGTAAAAATATGAAACTTTGTGCTATGTTTACTTCATTCATCTGTAAAATAATACCTGTATTTTTAATAGGGAGTTGCAACAGCAAAGTCATTGCAAATTTTACACTGATTATGTTCGTGGGGAGAGCCAAATTTTCTGTCAATATTTTTGTGATTTTTATTTTCAGTGTTCCTCGATTTAAGAACAAAAGTAATCAACGAAGGGCCCCACTGAATAAGGCTCTATATCTCAAATATGGCTCATATCAATGTTATTACGTTTTACAGAAAACTGCTAGTAATTGTTTTACAAAATAATATCAGCTTCTCATCAACCCAAAGTGCTAGAATGAAATTCCAATTTCAAGAGTAAAAAGAGAAAAAATATAAATTTCCAAGCGTAAGAAATTAGACTTTTGATGGAAGCAGCATTCTGTCTTCAAATGCTTGTTTCTCTACACCCGTAAATCATGTTGTTACATAATTCAGGTTAATAGGTAATTTTTTTGGATATGCATTTTTAATTTTTTGGTGTTTTTCAGGGTTTCTCAAGCAATTGGACGTAATACTTTGGAAAAAATAGGCCTGTAGCCATTTTCAAAGGACTTCACTCAAAAACTAGAGTAACAAGAGAATGGTATGTAACTATCTTAATTGTTGCGATAGAAAGAAATTTAAAGAAGCCATGTTAGAACTTTTGTTTTAAAAGTTAAAATCCATTGAGGGAGGATTAATGAATATGTCTATTAATAATGCATTTTCCCGAGATGCATTTAAAGCTTTTAGCAGAACTTAGCTCTTGTAAAGTGCTAAGATCAAGCAAGCAACTAAACTAAAATTGAAGGTTATTTACGCAAACTAATTCTATTTTGAGAAATGCGCTAAATTTGATGCTTATTCCAAGACAATGAGGATCGCAAGGAAAATTCCATTGCAAATTTCTTAGAGGACGAAAGCATCAGGCTTTATTCTCTAAATATTGCGTACATGGCATTTTTTATGTCTGACGGTTAAACATAACCCCATTACTGATATCTAGCTAAAATTTTCCGTAACCCTAACCTCTGAGTAATTAGTATTGCCATGCTTTTCAACTGATAGCTTCGCAATTGCTGTAGTTATGATTTTTTGCTGCCTGTTGAAATATACATTTACTCCAATAAGCCTGGGATCGCACTCAGTAATATCTGTAATATTAACCGCGTGGAGAAATATTTTATTGCCTGCTGAGTAATGTTGAATTCTGACTTGTTAAGTTGCCTTGGTTTGGTCAGAAGGGGAGGCAAACCTTGTTTTCATCGCTGCCGTAAAAAGAAAGCCGAAGGTATTATATGAAGGCCTGATTTCGTTTACGACCACCCTTGGACTCCTGTGGGAGATATCTACCTTCTTCCGACTTGTCCTTCAACTTACACCAAGGGCTCCATGTTTAGTAGAGATTCCAAATAAATTTCTTTCATTTATGGTAGACCGATGTTTTGATCTATCTTGTGAATTCAAAACCAAAAAATTTTATATTACATACCATATTGCCTTCCGCCTCAGCAGTGATCCGAAAAATTAAATGGTATTATTACTTGTGCAGATAGAATCGTCAGTGTTACAAGGATCTCTCAATTTTCTTCTGCTCAGTGATCACTACCACATATGATGTCTTCTAATCAAACTCAATAATACATTCTTATTATTTGAGAATGATATAGATGTATTGTATTCTGTCATTTTACCATTCACTAGAAATTTTCTCGGGTTTTTCAGGGCGTATTTTAACGGGATCACATATTAAATTAGTTTTTACAGTAATCGTTGATTTCCTTTTTTTGTGACAACTTGCTTAAAAACTGTATCTTTGATTTTCACTGTGAACTGATAGTAATAAAATTGAAATTGCCTGTTTAAATGAATACTTACAATTTTTAATACATTCTTAGTTGAATCAACATAAACATTATTGAGAACATGTATTGCTTACTAATAGGCATACAGCAAAGACAGAAAATCCGCTAAGACCGCGACCTTCCTTTGGGCTAAATAACATTTTTGTATGATACCGTATTAATTTCTGTTAAAATCTTATTTCGATGAAATATTTTTCTGGATTGTTGAATAGCATTAGGCTACCATTAAGGCTTTTAACTCGTAACTTCGTTTTCATTTTCCATAAAAATATCAGCATTTTTACGTAGTTGTTTCGTAAATAATGCAAATTAATTGAGAATACTGAGTAATACATGAGGTAGTTGTTTAATTCCTCGAATTTTCAATTTCAAATTCAATTCTTGGGCTCCAAAACTATATTAATTTCGTATTTGAAAGGTTTTTAAAATTATACGCGTGCTCATTGGTATCCATATAGTATTACATTTCTGTCACCCCGCGTCCTCAATAATTGCAATTATTATGTGTTGCGGTTAAACCCCGCTTCCCTGTTCCTATATCAGAGCTCCACTCTGGTTTTACCCACCGTCCCCTCAGCTCTCAACTGGTTAGCCCTTTTGGAGTCCCTCAGGGGAATACTATTGGCCCACTCCCCTGCGAGCACCAAGGAGGTTCGGCCCCAAATAACTCCAGTTCCACGTCCGCACTCCCGCCCCTGTGGCATCAAGAAGTTGGCTTTACGATCGGCCGATAGAATCTTATGTTTGTGGCAGCAGCGTCTTCGAAAGGGAAGGGAAATTGTGAAGCCAACCCTCCCACTGGCAAACTCCATCCTTTGCCTTGTACTTCCGAGGCCGTAAGAATGGATTCCTTTGGGTTATTTTTCTCTGTGGGCTAGAGAAGCTCCCGCAGCCCTCAAAGATGGTCATGGATTGATTCCGAGTGGACAGTCATTAATAATAGCCCTTCCTTTCATGGGGGAAAGGCCGGTCGATGTTTATTTGTCAGGCGATTATCGGAGGAGCAAGTTTTGGGATATCGGTGGCAGCACATTACTGCCTTTCCTTTCATGTGTTTGGGAGATTCATTATTCAACGCCAAAACACAAATGCTCGTCTAGTCCCACTCTCGTCCTAAGTGGATCCAAAATTCGGCACGTCAGTTCGCAACGAATGGGAGAGGAATCGGAGTCTTTGTTTTCTTTGAGTGATGTCAGGAAAGTAGACTGTTTGGAAAATTGATGTGCGAGCTATAAATAACTGAACGTCATTTATTCATATTCTATTAATAATAGGGCATATTCGTGAGCCGTAATACGTTGTTTCCCCATCCAATATTTATAGGACCCTTATTCTATTTATTGCCTGTTTCATTTCAAAAGGAGATCCTAATGGCTTAGTGGCTAAAGCGCTTGGCAACTCAGCCTGGCTAGCGATCGAAGGGTTCCAGATTTAATTCCAGGAGAATTCTTCGAAAATCCGTAATGGTTAATCCTCGATATGCGGATCAAGGGAAATAAATTGGACCCCACATTGCGAATTTGACTAGCCTGAGGCTTTTTCTAAGGTGATATCTATCCTCACCAATCCATATTATACTTTGAGTTTAAGCGCTGAGTTACCAAAAGAAATGAATTTAATATAATGAATAGTATTGCACATAATTCTCTCGATTTTTTATAGCATAGGTATACCTTTTGCTATTAGACTAAAATTCAAATATTAAGCTTAAGATGTTATACTGGGATATTTCTTATTTGATAGGCGCAGGCATGTAGTGTCGGTTATTTTAATAGCTAGTTTTAATTAAAATGCGGACCTTCAATTTTGTAATTTTGCCCTCTATTTTCATATTCGGAACTTGGATCAAGTCCTGGGGATGTTTTCTCAAGGTAATTTTTGTGAATTTTTATTCCGTTCTCGCGGCAGGATTGAAATTTAATTGTTAATCGAAATACTTCGTTCACACACACGTCTCTTCCTCATACTACTTGTTTTTGTCGAATCACGCTGTAATATTTTTTAAACGTTATTTTCCTCGTAAGCCTCTTTTCTTTGCCCTACACGAGTAAGGTCTCCTCATCTAGTAATCGCTAGCAGATGTTTTCTTGGAATTGGTAATCAGATGCTTTTGGTCAAAATTGAAGAAAAACAAGAAACTTTCAATTCCTTGAGAAAATTGACCTCGCATTTTAAGAACATAAAGAGTCTTCGTCTACAAAAACTGCTTCAATATAGCTTCAGCAGTAGTATGTAGATAGTATGTAGGTAATTTTATTTTAAAGAAGTAATGGACTATAAAAAAGTGTACATGAGCTCCAAGGTCTTCCAAGCGATATTCTTGTCGATATTGTCGTCATTTTATCTCTGGGAATTCCAAGCATATAAATAATTCTATCGCTTTATTTTATTCTGGATAAGTAACAAGCTATAAAAAAAATCTAGAGCACGCGTGCTCTAAATCCTACCAATCGATATTCTTGTCCGTATTGTCGTCGTTTTATCGATGGGAATTCAATGATCCGAGGCTGTATATTGCTACTCTTGCCGATCTGGCATTTTCTTTTTCTTGACGACACCTCTCCGAATGGTTAACTTTTCCTCTGCCCCAGAATGTGCGCGCGCAGCACTTAAAAGCATGGACTCTTGTCTCGCCTTCCTGCCCGCCGAAGACGACATTCGCCCGGAGCGCTATTCAAAGAGGGTATTTTTTTCAACCGAAGAGCAGTGATTGGTTTCAAGGTCTGCGCGGTCCTTGCGGGGACCAAACTCTTCTTTTGCCATTGGAGCGGCATCTTACACGTCTTTCCTTGCAATCCAACGCTCGCAATCTGCTTCTTTCTTTTATTTCCTTCGATTCTCTCTCTCTCTCCGATGCCCTACCCCTTTTTTTCCTCGATCGTTCGTCGTTCCTCACTTGTTTTTTTTTCTATTATTTTCTTCTTCTTTTATTTTTGCTCATCGATCCGCGATCGTCTTTCTCTGCCATTACGATTGCGTTCCCCTGGACGGGAATTGCTTACGTGCGTGGTCTCCCGGCAACCGGCCCTGAATTCTCTCTCTTTTATTTTCACCAAGACGACCGGGATCACATGGTGCCAACGTGATATGTGTGAATCTTCTTTCGCACCTTCTTTCGTCCCCAACCTCATCCGTCTATCCTTCTCCCATTTCACCTAGACCTTCATAATGACAGTGCCCTGATGAGGTTTTTTTTAGCGGGCATCTTTTGATGGTTTTACTGATTCACCTGTTCGTATCCACAGTACTATCGTTGGGATACATTATGGTAATCCATTTTTAGTATTTCAAATCAATATTAAATGAATGACGCGAACTTCAACGCCTGAGTAGTGCTAGAATCGATGCTATTGTATTGGTTCGTGTTTATGGATAACATTTAAATCTCCTGCTACGAAAGTTTTCGCGTACGCTTTGGAGTCAATATTTTTCTTTTCTCAGCGCATTCAGTCTATGATGATATATATTTTGTTCCAAAGAATAAGTATCGAGTGCCATAACTCCGGAAAAATAAACATTAATTTTGCTACAAGTTTCAAAATACTGGAGGTTTAATTTTTCCATTTTTAACTTTATCAAAAGTGCTCTTTGCCTCGCATTAGTATGAAGTGACACGAAGTATTGCGGAACAAATATTATATATTGCTTGATTAAAATAATATCTTTGTTCCTGTTAGCTATTCCAATGTAAATCCCGCCCCTATTATTTGACTTTCCTTAGTTTATTGTACTTATTAATGGCAATCGTGAGCTCTTTAGTAAAAAGAAATGTGGACGCAATTTTTCCGTGACATTATATTTCTAGTCTGTATGCCGGACTGGGATGACATTTCCGTCCATCACGTACAGCGAATAGGACGAGAGACTTGGATCGTACTTTTTGTATTCTTTCAGTCGGACCCAAGAATGCACGTGGGAGGGAGTGCCATTAAAATCCACGAAGTCCACGGGAACGTCCCAGAGTGATATGAATGAAGAAATGGAGTCCGAGACTTGACTCTGAAGACCATTCCCTATTGTCCCAAGCTCGACTGACCCCGTGACCGAGTGTCCGAGACGAGCAATAGCAGTCGTGTTTTTTTTTCTTTTTTGCTTTTACAGTTTCTTATACAAGAAAAATATTTAAATTGACCTTTTTCGTGTATTGTTGCTTATGTTCGTTGCTTGTTGTTATTTTCGTGTTGCTTTTTAAAAGCAACGAACCTCAGTACACTATTAACTTCCATCCCAAGTAAATAATATTGCCTAATGTTTTTACTAGATACGAACCCAGCTATCTACATCACATTTTCAGTCCACAAATTATCAAAAATCATTCACGTTTTTTGCGCCGCGAAAACTTGGAAAAACCTTCCTAAACAAATAAAATACCCTTCATCCCTGCAAAAATTCATAAAAGAAGCTATACCTACTCATAATTAGCCCAACTTAAATGACCATTTTGACGGTGAATAATCATGTATGTAAATGATTTTTATGGAACGCTTTTTTCCTGTAGGTAACTTCGAATAATGCTTTGAAACATACTCTATTTAGTAATAAAATGTCTACACAAACCTGTGTTTTTGCGCTTTGCAAATGTAAGATTTAATTCCTAAATGATCTTAATTATCTTTTTAACTTGTTTCATATCATCCTCCTCTTTACTATCTGGGTGGCCTGGTCGTTTTATGAAATAAATCATTGCAATGAAATTAAGATCTTGCTGGCGTACGAAGTTTTGATTCACTTGGCTAATCTTGGATATTAGGCCTTGGGCCGTGACTGTTTTCGGACAATGAGGAGTTAGGCAAAATCCTCTCGTACCTTTGCATTTTCATGCAAGCATATAAGCATATTCATCCAGAGGACTGCTCCGTTAATGTTCGAAGGCTTGTAAAATAGTGAGCATAAAATCAATCTTATCGCGTGAATTACAAAAGTGCTTGACTACGCATAAGCTATAAAATTAAATCTCAATATAAGACTATTAAGTACTTGAGTACTGCAGTGACCTGCTTAAATATTCTGACATTACGATGGTGTATGGTGAGATATTTTTATTCCATATTTTTCAGTGTTGTGGATATTATCAGTGGATCCATAATCGGAGAATTAAGTGGAAAACGGTGTTTTTCCAAATATTTTATGAGAAAATATGTGTTTTATGCCACTAATTCGAAAATTTCACTGGCGTATTTCCAAGGTTTTCAAACTGCTGTAAATAGATTTTATGGGTTGACTTTCATTTTGCGTGTATTGTGGGAAGGCATGACCTTTTTTATGTGATGCGGTATATTTTTATTTGTTATCCGAAATACTGCTGTGTCACGTAATTTTGAGCAATGTTTTCACTTCACAATATTTAATTAACTGTGTATTTCTGGTCCATATTTTCCCGTCATATCCACTCAAAGTATGGGATTCATTTAGCTTTGTTTTTTAATATCTCATAATTCCAGATTTTGCCTCCATATTGTTTGCATTAAACCAATTTTTAACTGAGTGAGCGGTTACTATTACATCGTCATATTTTTCTATTGCCATTCTCAACGGAATTATTGCATAAAAAGCCATTTTTAAACGTTATTTTTGTATTAATACTAGTGTCAATTATTATATTACGAAATGCCAGTCTCTTTTAGAAACTTGTGTCTGACATTATGAACAAAAAACTAAAATATGGAGACAATCAGCAAGTGCCTATTTTTGCTCTAACTTGACTTTCTCAATCAATTTCGATTTTTCAATATAAAAACGCCATTCTTCGAACTCTATGGAAATCAGAGAATGTATAACATCCCTATTTAAGGATGAGTTCCACACTGTAATACTACTAAAGCCTTGATAACTAGAAATTCGCGACTATTCATGCAAAGCTTTAGTACATTCTTCTATCTGGTGGTTACGGTAGGGCATGTGAATTTACCAACTGAATTAATAACTGAAATAATACTGAATTAATGTGAGTCCAACTTTTTTTGCGTCACGTGTAATGACGCAATGTTGCCCAATGACCTATTTTATTCTCATTCATTGCTGCAGGGAGAGGGTGGACTATTTAAAAATGTTTGGCCGTTCAATAGCGTCGTGTAGATTACATGGAGAGTTAGTTAAGTAATTTACGGGTTGAGCTCTAGTTTTTACCAGCATTCGAGCTAAATCGTCGGGGCCTAGTTCTATACATTTACGGGATGGAGCTTAATGATTCTTCATTTTACATCCGGAGGTGACGCAGGCCCATCCCTTCACTGACGTTAGCGCATAATCCACTATTTTTCATTGTTATTCTTGCTATTTATCAGAATGGCATAGAATTTTGCTTTTATTTACTTCGAAGGCAATTATGCATTATTTTAGTTCATAAATGGAGATATTTTTCGACGATTGTAGCATATTCAGCCAACTAATGGGTATCTAAGGAATGCAAACTATTTTTCCAAGATTAATTACCTCTGCGGATTGCTAGCTAGGAATGTTATTATTATTCCCGATATTAATGATTTATTTTTACTCTACAAAATATGCATGGCAAAATTCTCTTGGCGATAAGAAGCAAACATACGACACACAAACTTACACAAAGTATATAATGAGAATACAAAGTAATAATCAGAAGGAAGTAAAATCAGGCAAAATAATTCCCTAATAATCTGTAATAGCATAAAAATAAATTTAATTTATTGACGGAAGAGCTCATTCAGGTAATAATTAAATGTTTTTTTTTAATAGGCAGAGAAGAGGAATAGGACCGTAGGTAATGACAATGAATTCTAGATATTAGAAACGTAAACGAGTAATAATTAAGATAGGTATTCGTCCAAGGTATAGGATATAGGAAGGGTTAATTCTAGTTATTATGGAAATTTGTCATTTTTATGTGGAAAATAATTCACTAATTACTGGAGTCTCTTAACCATTTCATACTGATTCATCACAATCGCCGAATAATTCGTTTATTCCGGACCAATAGAGACTTGTATTAATGCTGTAATGACTTTTCCGCGAGAATGCCGCCGGGAGGGAATTTAGATCAGCCATCCCCTTATTGATATGCATTAGTAATTTCTATCATGCCCTGATGAAGGGTAAATTATGCTCCCTTAATCCGAGTATAATTGCATAACTTAATTCTTGCGCTTTCAGTGGCTGCGATATGCTGAAGTCACGCGCGAATTTGATAATTTCTGAAATTTCTCATAGCGCGAATTTGGCTCTGTTCCCGTCTCCATGCATTCGTTTGCATACATACGTTTTGTGCAACAAATCAAAAAGCTCGTCAAATACCTCGTCAATTCTCGCAGCATTATTGGTTTGAATTCTGTTGCTTCTAATGACCTAAATATTTAATGCCAATACGAAATTGAGGCAAAATCGAACGTGCATGAAATGCACAATTGGATTCGTGTCCATTTTGATATGAATATTTCGTTGCTTTGAGGTGCCGACGTAATCAATGGAATTTCATCGTAGATATGCAAAACAATGAGCGGAAAAAGCTTTCCAAAGCTTTGTTTGGTATCCCCCTCAAACGTATTGGAAGCTCCCTCACCATTCTTTTGTCTTTTATCTTTCCTTTGATGTTTGAATGTATCCCTTTCGCCTCGTTTGAATCCATCCAATATTGTTTCCCCAGAAACCGCAGAGGAAAAAAATAACGAATCTTTGCCTCAAAATTCGTCTCATGAGACGAGTTATGTAGATTTATTTGTGCCATTTTATTATTGCTTTTTGCTCAAATCCTCCAGCCGCTCCAGGCACGTGTGAACAAATTAGGGTCTCAGTTTAATTTCCTTTTCTCCCTTTCATCGGGATCCAATCTTTTGTTCCGCAATTTTTTTGCGATCTTTTGATTCGCCGACTGTAGGAAAATGCCGCGCGTGTCGCGAAATTGCTGCGCTAGTTGGCCCCTTTGGAGACCAGTTGATGAATAAATTGGAAATCGAAATCTGAATACGAAAGGTTCGGAGGGAACTCGAAAATCCGCTATGAATGGGCCGAGGAAATTATCGTGAAAACGTAGGTTTTTCCCTAGCGAACAAAAAAAATCCAAATCGGACAATTTAATTTTAAAAAAATGGAATTGTAATAATGCGTAATAAAACTGGTGGAGGTTTTTTCGAGTGGTTTCTTAAAGGTTCGAGTCAATTTGGGGGATTTGAGTTAGCTTTCCGACCCTCGTGATGAAAACCAAAGCGTACGATGACCGGAAATAACGCACCTCTATCTTTTTTTGTATGTGGCTTATTGGAAAACCATTCTCCTGGGAGTGGTTTGGCGTAAAAAGAAAATAGTTGCAATTTATCTGTGGAATATTTTTTCAAATTGCCGCGTCATTCTTTTCTCTTATGAGTGATGTCTCCCAAAAAATAGAGGAAAGAGGAAAAGAGATAATATTATTCAAGGAAGCCTCAATATACAATATCAACAGCTTTATTGACTGATATTTTTTTATAATTGTCCTGTATTTAGGGTATTTTTTGGCCATGTAATAAAATTTAATTATCTCCTATTATCGGTTCGCATCTCCAATCTATTATCGCCTCCATTAAGGCAGAAATAATATATTTCAAAATACTCAAAAAAGAAATGAAGTTATTCCTTGGGGGTGAGGTAATAAACTGTTGTTAATTGCATGCGGAACATATTGGAATAACATTATTATGACTGAAAGCATTTTATAGATAATTATATATTTGAGTTCCTTGTTTTTATTGAATATTTTTTTAGAGAAATTTAGAGTTCTTTATGAATGGCAGAAGACCGATGTGAAGTATGTCCTGTGCATTAAATTGTAGAAGTAGTATGGGAATTATTATGCAGGTTTAACCGGTAAGTCACCCTATTAAATAGCCAGAATTTTTGCTTAAAGAAGTACATGTAAAACACCCCAGGTAGCTTTCATAGTTACTCTTGGAAAAAATATTTTTTTAACTAACATGAAATCATATTCGAGGTTCAAAATATTGCTAAAACATTTATTAAGTGTGTTTTAGTTTATTGTTATGCTTATCGTGGTCTTTCAGCCATAGGCGGATCCAGGGGGGGGGAGGGGCACGGGGGCACGCGGCACCCCCCCCCCCCCAGACCCTCAAAAATATTCAAGATTTTTAATACGGTCCCATTATCATTGCGTTCGTTTTGTATTACGAGATATCCTTGTCCCCCCCCAGGACCAAATCCTGAGTACGGCCTTGGTTGTGCCCCCCCCCCCTAGAAAGAAATCCTGGATCCGCCCCTGCTTTCAGCCCTGAAGATTATAAGTGGTATTATACGACCAGCATGTGTTTTAGACCTAATAACACTAGGAATTTCTGCATTGGCTGAGCCGAAATTGGTAAAATCTTATATCGGTGACGGGTAAGCGAAGTTATTTTATGAATCTATACATTCCACCCACCAAGGCTTAAAAATTTGGTCAATAATTTTGCTATCATCACTACTTTGTTTTTTCCACTTTTTGCTCAGGTAATCTATGCATTATGTATATCGCTATACGTTGTAGGTACGAATCTAATGAAAACTCAATCCTGGTGAAAAATCTCCTTGATAGCAATTTTTAATGGATCTAAGATACGTAAATGAAGCTTATAAATTAAAATATTTTCATCCTCTGATCTTTCAGTGAAAGTGCTCATAGGTCACAAACCCTCGGCAGAACTAAGGTTTGTTTGAGGATTTCTCAAACATAATATCCACCAGTCGCAGGTTGCATTTCTTTTTCCATTTACGAGGAAAATTTCCATGGCGAACTCCTCAACCAAGGAAACAAGAGCGCCGATACGCCAATTACATCCGTTCGGACACTAATTAGTTCTTGTTTTCTCCACTCGGACTCGGAGCGCTGAAGTTGCCTGCCGGCGACACCCTTCGCGACCGAGGTGAATAATAACCACGGCATGCGGCAAGTCCAATTTCAGCGCCCTCTCTTGTCGTGGCCATGAATCAAACTCTCGCGGCCAATACCTCAATCTTCTACTTCAAAATCTGGTCTCATGTTTTTTCCTTGCGCGTCAAGATGTTTTAGAACTTGAAATTATGATATTGCTTACATATTTTCAGTTTGTAGATTACAGTTTCGCAGTTTGAAAATATGCGTGTGCATTCCTTTGTGCATACGTAAATGATGCTTTTGTTTTTCGCTCATATTTTCATAAAATATCCTTTCCATATCCTACATCAGATACGTATGTTTTCTACATTTATTTCGAAATGTCTCGAGCACCATGGACATTATGCTCTCTGATGTTACATGACTATTTAATTGATATAAAGGGTCGAAGATTCTCGAATCTATTCAACTAGGACTGTGAAAATTCTTGGAAAGACTCTTAGTTATGAAATTATCTAAATTAATTGATTCATCATGAAGGTTTTCCTTTACATGTATGCTCATTAGGAACAAAGGTATCGAAATCTCGTAAAGATCTAAATTTTTTTGATGGCGTTTGTTATTGCCCCATTTAAATTATCCATTGTTATTTCTTCAATGTTAATTATAATTTAATAATGACTTTTTTTAACTATTACACAACGAAAGAGTATTACACGCGATATATAGTTCACTGGTTTTTCATCATCGAAATATTTATATAAAAACTGTATTTATTACGAATTTATAAGTTCTGAGCGTCCAACAATGGTGATCAATTGATCTAATCCAGTTTTATTTTATTTTCACCCCTCTCAGTACTGATGTAGGTAACTTCGAATTTAACTGAACTCAGTCGCATAGATAAGATATTGGTGTGTAGAACTGTTAAATTTATCTATTTGAATCTTTACACTGCTTTAATAATGATGGAGAATCGTCCTCAGGATGTGAATAAGATTTTTAATTAACATTCTTTCACATAATTGGTACCACCTTTTTTCCTGAATTAGGGAAGAATCTCGCTTTTTCAATGTCCGAACAGGATTTTTGGCTTCCCTCCGTCATTTATTCCATGCCACTGGTGCAAATTTTAAAACAAAAGTTTGCTGAAACTTTTGAAAAACAATTCTAGTTTAATTGACAAGTCTATCATATTAAATTGGGTCCTCAGACTCCTCCGTTTTGCGTGCCGAACGTTATTTTTCATGCATACGGTTAATTTTGAAAACACATTTCCTGAAAGTCCGTTGTCAAGGAAGGCAGTACACCGAAATTAATCATGGTGGAACGATCTCATTAAATTTTAATATTACGTTCATTAAGAATGATCGTTTTTTGTTTTCATGACTCGTGTTTCCAAGCAAAACACAAAAAAATCATGTCACAATGCCCCAAGGGAATGCAATAATTTGAGCTTCCAAAATATGTCATTAAAGCTGAATTAACTTAAAAAATGCTGCTTATTATGGTCATTTCTTATCAAGGAATTGCCTCAAAAGCCACGCTAACATGATTTTGAGATTTACTCACGATATCTCAATCTAGTGTTTCGGCACTGTCTAAAAAGTATCACCCATTGTAGAGCAGGAAAGAAAAATTTTCCAACCAGCGACAAAAATGAAATAAGTTAAAGAAAGTTCCAGCTATTGTTTATCGCGTGGTTTAATCATTCGTCTACTTATAAATTCTTCTACATGTGTATAAAACTCTTTGTTTTGAAAGCGTTGCCTAAAAATGCATACGCATATCTTTGCGAATATTTCATGCCAACTAAAATGCTGTGAAACGAGATTGATGAATAGAATCATTCATTACGATGTAACGTTATACTAAGTAATGGAAGCAAAGCTCTTGCTAATAAAATGCATTAGCAATACAAAGTATTACCTATCTAGCCTGATTCTAAAAAGTATGCATCGGATCGAATGTTCCCTAGAATCTGATGTTCAAATGTTGGATTTCCCTGTAATTTCCATCAGAATTCATTCTTTAGTTTAGTGTTTACTTTTTTGTTCTTGAATTATCGCTTTAAAGTAGATAGTAGATATACGCTTCATCCCAGAATTCAAGTTCTATGTTTATGATTTGGTATTGTTTGATTAATTTGCATATTCTACATCGTTTTGAACGTCAGTTTTGAACCAATTTATTGAAAAAAGTAATCAACAGCGTAAGTAATGAATAATCACATATGTGTGCAAATTTAAAAAGGCTAAAAGATGATATTCTAGGTAATGCATTTATTTTGCCATCAAAATTCAAATTGTGAGGAGTGGAATTCAGGTCTTATATTGCCATTAGTTAAGCCACCTCGCCAATGTAGCTAATACTACCATTTTTTAGGCGTATATTTTGCTTGAATACCCAGATCAATAATTTAAGTTGATATCTATATTTCAAAACCATTTTTTTCTGATATTTCAAACTTCTTTAAATTAAGTATAGAATTCCCGTGATTGTTACCCAAGCGCTTCCTATGCAGCGAAATTCTCTCTCACCGTCAGGCCCGGGGAGAAAGTTCGTCAACTCATAACTTCAGGAACCATTAAAAAAAAGCGCTTGAAAAGTGACAGGAAAAGAGCTTTTTCCCGTCAGCCTCTGCGCTGCGTGCTACCTCCTCCCAAAACCTCAGGTGCTATTGCGATCGCATTATAATTCACCGCCGCAGTTCTCCACCCTCCCCCCTCCCTCCCTCTACCCCTTCCGCATCACTGTCTCCCCAAACAAACCAACCTTTTGTTACATAAATTATTTATCCCCCACCCCGCCGAACTCACCTCTTTCCACCTTTTCGCTTTTTGGTCCATTTCCACTCACCACACACAACAAAACGTCCATGGTTTCGAAAAGCCACAACCCCTCCGGAATAAAAAGGAATGAATGAGTGGGAGGGCGAGAGACACACAGAAAGAACAGTCAGTCGAGTTGGGGCTTTCCACACATAGCAACCTTCCAACCCGCCACCGCCATGGCCCCACTTTCAAACCTCCAGGCGTGTGTGTGGAGCCTCAAATGTTGTCCCGGACTTCTGTGTTTGTGGGCAAAGCAGCGGAGATTGGGAGGTACGGTATGGGGGAGGGTAGTGTGTGGGCTTTGGTCATTAATTTCGTCCAGACCGGAAATAGGGCAGCTCTCACACCGCACTCGGGACCGTCAGAATGCAACAAAAGAGCGGCGATATACGCAATATTGTTCCCTTTCTCTCTCTTTCTCTTTTCCTCTCTTCAACACACCTCGATTTTCTTTTTTTTTTTGTTTTTCGACTCCACTCACGCCCACTACCGGGTCGCTGGCGTGAGGGAGGAACTGAGTGAGTTCCCGTAGTGAGAGTACAGTCCTCCATTGCTCTGTGCGCTTAAAACGCCCCCATAGCCCGCCGGCGGCGGCTATTTCAACAGCCGTACTCTCCCCCTCTTCGTGTACCGACGCTAACCCCCTCTACCAGCGTGGATCGCAACAATTAGCACGACGGGTACGCCAGAGTGGCACGCATAACATTACGACCAGCGTCCGTTATTCCAACAATGAGGGTATTATTGTCTTCCCCGGTCTACGTCACACGCGTGGGCAACAGACAAAACGAAATAAAAAAAAGATGAAGAGCGAATTTCGCCGGACGGTATTTCGTCCGAGTTTTACGTTATCCATGGCGTTTGGTTAAAATTAATTAATGCCCCGGGGGAGTGGGGTGGACGCACCTCTTTTAAAAGGGCGCTTATTTCACGGACCCTTTCGCTTCGATAGGAATGATGGAAAATCTATATCATTACTGCGCGAGAGCCAAATTATTTTCGCCCGTTTATCAGCTTACTTCAATGATACTTATTTGGCTTTAATTAATATTAATGTTGGAGAACAATTTACCATTGAATTAATTACGATTTACCGTAATTATTTCCCCAATATCCATTGGTCACACGCCTGGCACGTACGTACCTACTTTAGTCCGCAAGACCCCATTGAAATTGAGATTAAAAGTTTTAATGGCAATAAAAGGGCAAAAAATGAACTTTAATGTATTCAAATGAAATATACCTGATGTTTGATGAAAACGTTTGGAAAACGCTCGCCCGTTTGTGTTTCACGAAATCATTTGATACCGTGAACAGTTATGTTTTAAAATGATGCCCAATCTTCTTTTAGGTAACGGTTTCGAAAATATCGCGTTCCTGCTGGAGGAGACTGAAATCGACAAAGATTTTTGCCAGACATCCTTACCAAATAGTTATTGTTTAAGGTGTTCCAACGTATTAATATCTGTATGACCGAAATCATTTTGAACCGTCCAATGTATTTAATTTTTTACCCTGCAAAATTGTGCTATACAGGTAGACATGCATATATATTAGTTTTACCTCCTAATAAGAAATTTAACTATGGCGCAAAAGTTGCATGAAAATGTGCACACTACTGCAGGCAGTTTTCATGTGTTTTCTTTGAATTGAGTATGACTGTAAGAATCCTAAAAATTCTTTAAGGTAATAATATAATTAAATCGCTTCGAAGATTTGTGCAATTTGATTAGATGTACCGCTCTCATAAAGCATACGCTTTCTAAGACTGATCGCGTAAAATTTTCCTTTTCCTAAAGAACAATTTCGTTTGCATCACTCCATTTTCGTTTATTCACTCTTCGGATGGTTGCCGATTTTTTCGTTCTTGACGCAACAAAATACCTCTCTTGGTAGTAGATGTAATCGTGGTATTCGTCGTTTTTGTTTTTGGTGGAAAGTGATACATTTGAATGTTGGTTAGAGTGCTTTTGTTAATTATACCTTGATGCAGTGTTTGTAGTCTCTGTCAGGGGCCACTGAAGGAAGAAAAAACTGTGTACAGAAGGTTGGTTGCGAAACCTTGGCCGCCCTCTTTTAAATACGGGTCGGTTTGTATGAACCAAGTGATGAAATAGGGGTGGAGAAGGTCAAACAAAGGGCAGCTTTTTCCCCAGGGGTGACTTTTCCAGAGCAAGTACGGGTTTGGATTGTTTTTTTTTTTCCAACGACAAAGATGGATTGTTTAAGGTTGTTGAGAAGCATTGGCTAGGTGGCAAACAAATAAGGAAGGGGGCGCATTTGTTTGAACGCCTAGAAGTAAGTCATTTGTTTTCATTTTTTGGGTGGGGGAGTTGAAGAGGCGCATTTGATGCGAGGGTTCCCGGAACCAATGCTGCGGAAGCATTCCGAAAATTAAAGTCAGGATTTTTGTTTTTACTTGATGGAATGCAGTGTTCGCTACGCTGCGTTGGAGTTTGCCAAAAATGACCCATGGCTAACTGTGCTAAACATACTTGGCTCGCGTTGCACGACGTGACGAGTGGGTCATTGTTTTTAATTTCGCGTATTAGAGGCGGGTCGCCGTGGGCCGCCGTTGCTATGTACATAAACACGCAAGAGTTCACACAAAATTCATTCCAGCTTACATAGCGGAGTAAATATCCGCGTCCCTGCTAATTTTATTTCGCCAGACCTGTATGCTTGCGTTCATATTCAGCCCCGTAGCGCATGGTGTGCAGCTGAGTTGACATTAAATATGTAAATAGCTGAATGAATTCATGTATTACGGCTAATTTACTCCCATGAGTTCGTGGAGGTGTTTGGCACGTTGAAAGATTTCACTTCAAACTCTCTCATTGAGCCTTGTGGATATTTTCTGGGAGGTTTATTTTTATTTTCGGCGTAGGTAATTAAATTCATGGGGTGACTTTTTCATTACCATCCGTTAAATGTACAGTTTGAGGTTTTGAAAGGTTTTGGCAGTTAACAGGCCATTAAATTGGGCTAATGCGGATCTAATGGCCTCTCGCACTGGATCCTAGGCTATATTTTGTCGCTTGCTCTCGGAAACACTGATGTTTGGACCGATATACGATAAAATATATGTCTACACCTGCATTTGGATGCCATCCATAAGTCAGAAATTTTCTAGCATCAATATTTGCTCGAAGAAAGATTTACTTTATTTTACAAATTATATTACCCCGAAAGAATTCAAAATAACGAAACTTTTTCAACCACCCAGATTATGTGAATTATTTATTTTCATCTAAGGAAAGCCAAAAGAATAGCAACATATTCGCTCACACTCTAATTTTTATGTGGCAATACATGAATGTACCATGGCCTTCTTTAATGATTCTAAACTATTTTACTACTCTACAAAACTTGAACGTCTAAACGTTTAGAACTGGAATGGAATAATATTTTTCAATAGTTTATTGGTTCTATTTCAGTGGTGGAGTATGATTATATCGTCTTTGCATTAGTTTATAAAAATTCTGATGAAGCATAAATATAAAATGGATACGTTGGCAAGAGAAACGGTTGATATCAATAAATTTATATTAACATATTTCCAATAAATTCAACACATATTTGTAGCTCCCATCAATTTTTGACACTATGGAATATCAAAAAATATTGATAATTAATCGTGTATCATATAATTCAATGATTTCATCATATTCTTAGTTTTCCCTTTTCCCTATCATGACCCTTTGAGACTTGTTACAATGTCAGATCGATGCATAGAGAAACAGCACGTGAGCTCATACATTCCATAACATCTTGATATCGCTCTCGCACTATCACAGTTGCAACTGGATTTATTGCGCGGGAGTAGCTGGAAGGAACGAAATTTTTTCTTAGGAGCCATTTATTCACCTCAACCACTTATGGGCCCTGCCGATTCTGACTCCATAAAAATAATGAGGATAACGCATTGCCATCCGGATATCCTCCCATAGGAAGTACATCATCCATGTGTATTCTACCGCTCCTCCGTGATACCCTTGCTATTATTTCTCATCGTATAAAACTCACCTTAATCTATATCGCTCTGTAAATCTGCTGACGAAGGATTTATTGTCCGTGAAGTCTTTTATGTATCCATGAAATAATACCCTGCAATAAATTTCATTGATTGGACAGTTTTGCTCGTGGGTCATACGACATTTATCAGCACTCATAGCTGTTATGCTCGATCCCCCAGCATATTATTCCAATCGTCTCGAAGATCCTCAAGCCTTTTGGGCACTTCCTTTATCTCAACGGTAGCAAATTATCCGCTAGCCAGTGAGATTATACGTTCACGGGGTAAGTAAGTGCAGACAAGGACAGAGAATGCTAAAAGCGGTAATCACTCAATGTAACGACCAAGAAAGGTTCGTCATAATGCGTGCCAAAAAAAATACAGGAAAAGATACAGGGGAGACTAAGTATGAGATTTGAAAGGTAATGTACTAAAAAATAAACGAAAAATAAATGAAAATGCGAAATAGCAATAAAAATTACTTTGATTCATATACATTATTCTCAGAAGAAGACCTAATTTTACAGTGTTACTTGCAATAATTATGACGTAATTTTAATACCGATTTGTATTGAAAGTTATAAAATTTAATTTTGTACTCCGTAAAGCTATATGCAGAAAATATTGAAGAAAAGAGACGGAAATACCTATAATGGTATCTTATACCCTGTTATTGAGAGTTCTTATATACGTGCTCTATCTAATGAATATTTAAAGCTTAAGTCATAGTCTATCAGTGTATTTTAACCATGGCGCAAAACCTTAAAAATACAGCAGGAGTATTATACTTAAGTCATTTTATTTCCTTGCATATTTTTATTGTAATTTCAGTGCTATTTTGAAATTAATTTCGCTTTAATGCAATGCGAAGATGTTGTATAATGTTGGACTAACAAAATTTCTTTTCTTTCAGGTAAGTACCTGTTACTTTTCTCGTTTGCTGGGTTTTGATAGCTTCTGAGTGTAAGTACATGCGACCTTAATTTTTACGGATTGTTTCAAATATTTTTGTTCAAAGAGTACCTTACCGCATATTTTACCTGTGTAAATTTATTTCCAAAAATTACGCTTGGTGGCATTATTCATCCCTAGTTTTTACGTTTCTCGTAAAGGCAAACAGATATTTTAAAAAGGGGTTTATATAGATGTTCCAGAGCTTTGCAGACTTATATGTAACAGTCAGCCTTTAAATAAGTGCTATAATTAAACGACCCTTTCATTGGGTCGGAATTTACTCGGCTAGATTAACCTTTTCCCTTTCTCCTACAACCTTCAATAATCCCAGCTCATGATAACCAAGCCCTATCCTTCCTCTAACACCCTTTCCTCTAACAGTTTGACACATTTTATAAGTATTTGGTTTCACTTGATGCACTTGAAAAAGTTGTTGTAGCAGCGAACAGCGTCGTGCGAAAATAATTCAGTCCAAATAGTCCAAAATAAATAATAGACCAAATTTCTAGTTTAGCAAACATTTATTACGTCCACTTCATTGTGCCAAATATCACGAAAGATATTATTTTACCAAGACTTGAGATAGTTCTGGCTGTGGCTTTAGAATGTTAACACTTTCTATCCGATGGATGGATGAATTCCACCCAGCCCATGGAGAGTGACTGCCTATGCCGTCACGGAGCCTATGACGGTTGTTCCGATTCCCTCACCGTGTTCCCGCAAGGTAGGCTTCTCCTTTCAGCACGTCGTCGTCAATAGGGTAGTTTCCTTCATCAAAGAAAACGAAAGGCATTGATTGCGATTCGTTACCCACCATTAGTGTATTCATAATGTACAAATTATTTGGTTTTAGGAATAACGGTTTAGACGAATGGCAAGAGTCAATTTTATCCTCATTTGAAAAAGGCCACATTGGCGCCCATGCGATGCCACTCCACGCGATGTCACAGGGACCTACTTTCTAAACCAGTAAATAGGAGTTTTACATCGTCTGAGGTTACCAATGCATGCATGAGGCACAGAGCTCAGGGAAACATCTCTTAATAATCACCTATTAAAACTGGCTAAGGTCAGAAAGTTTCCTTCGTTTGATAGGTTATTAATAATCCTTATTTCAGCCAAGCGCTACCAGCTAGCATGGTACTCAGCTACCTGCTAGCATCATGCGTCGTATCAGGGCTCAAAGCCTCGCCCCAAGGTCACCTCACTTGCGGCAGCGGGAACCAGAACGACGTCACGCGGAGATTTTCCCGGCATTCATACTTACCCGTCGCGTTTTCGCGCGCTTGAAAATTTTCACTTTTCATTTAATCGCGAAAAATAGATATCGTCATATAAAAATCTAAATGCGTGAAATACGTACTCCAGGAGTAATAATCTTTCGATTTAGGCAATGAAAAAATAATAGGAAACCACCCTATTGAACCCCTAGCGTCGTTAAGGAATCAGTCATTCTTGGATCCTTCTCTTCTTTTTGTTATACGCTTTAAAATTTTGAAGGAAACATTTCTCTGTAATTTTCAATGGGCTCCAAAATGCTCCGTTTTTCAATTTTACTCATTTGAGTATTTTTGTTTTTGCGAATTTGTAATACTATTAATATAAGTTCGTCATTAAATCTGAAATTGTCATTTTTAAACATATTATAAGCATTGTATATTAGAGTCCATTGTAATTAAATTTGACCAAAAATATCTTTATGCGGTGCTCTAAAATACTCTTTGTGATCGAAATCCATAATATTTTTTGAAAAATTACGGTAGAGCAAGACATCTTATGGAATAGAGTATTTGCGTTGCGGGTTGCCTGGGTAATCATGTAAGCTATGGCGAATGACTGTCAATGGATCCATTTCCACTCCTGCAATGTTTAATCGACGCTCCCGTTTCACGTGGGTTGCTTGTGAATTCTCTCAAATGCAACTTCAACTGTTATTTACCCTTTCCATCACACTTTATTAATTACAAATTAGCAATCCTTTAAGGAAGCCCTATGACCAAAATAGCGAAGCCGAAGAGTCGAGAGACGGGAAGTGTTGAGGAAGTGTCCGGGAAGCGTTTCAACCCGGGAGTGGCGAGGAAGCGTCAGCGAAGCCAAAGTGTCGGGAGTGTTCAGGAAGCGTCCGGGAAGTGTTTCAACCACGAAGTGGCGAGGAAGCGTTCGGCAAGCGAAGGGTCGACCGTCAGGTAGTGCTAAAGAAGTGTTCGGGGAGCTGCCGGGAAGCGTCCACATACCGTTAAACGCTTCCTGAACACTCCCGCAACACTTCCCGGACACTTCCCCGAACGCTTTCGTTTCGACTGGGGAGTCAAGAATTTTTTTAAGAAAACTTTTTTTTTTCGCAGAAATATTATAATATGATATAACTGTACGGTAATAAGTTTTGTAAATATGAAACTAGCAAAATATTCGATTCTCCATTGAGCATGAACTCCAAATTTACACCCGCACTAAAAGTGGCTTCCAAATCGTGCTCCTAATTCTTGGGGGAAAATCGTTGTTTGAAGAGTAAAGTTTCTTCTGTTTTATGTGCCGTGAATTTTTTAAGACTGTTGTCGGTTAGGGAGAGAAAAGTCATAAAATACATATTCCAGATCCCGTGTTGTTCTTCGAAAGCTTGACGGCGTGCTATCGCGCAGCAGTTTTACATATACGTAGAGTTTATGCAGAAAGCTCTTTGGTAATTGGGAACCTCTCTCTCGTCAGCTTAAGAAAAAACCGAGGATAACTTACTAAGAGGCTAAATATCAGTGAAACTAATGTAAATCTATTGTAATCCAAGGGGATCGGGTTGGTGTGGTGGCTAGAATGTTGGCTTCCCACCCTGCGGGCCCGGGTTCAAATCCCGGCGGTGGCAGAGAATTTTCAGAGACTGCCCGATCCCTGCTTGAATGCTGTGTGGAGGATATTTCAAGGACAACACTCCGTCCGTCGGATGGGACGTTAAGCCGTGGACCCATTGGTGCCTTTCGTTAAGAGCAGGCTAACGCCGACGCCGGGTTTATCTCCACCCTTCCATCCATACCCTTCCCTCATGGCGCAAATGACCTCAGCTGTCGGTCGCCTCCTCCAAATACCATACCTCGTAATCAAAATGAATGGGAAATTCAACATCATTTTAAAAATTTCGCAATTTATTTTTTGGCAGGATATTCCAAAGAAATTTTTTCCATAGTTTGAATATCCTGTTTTACATTATCCATTATTAATTCGCTTATAATATTTGTCACGCCGAATACGTCATAGAAAACTATATGTTGGTTATTGTCAAAATATTAAAATTTAACTTATCCATAACACCTATTTGCCTTGTTTTAAATTATGTGCTCTACCTATAAAACTTATACAATTAATGCCAAGGTTAAAAGATATGGGTATGAGCCCGTACTTTTGAGCACTTTGTCTTTTTTTATGATAATTTCTCAAAGAGTCGCTTTTCCTGTATATTTCGTCATAGTAAGTGCTTCTTTTTCATCTTTATCGACATACATCCTGTTTGTGCGTATTCGTGCATTATATTACTCTTTGTATTTATATAAGTTTAGTATGATTCTTGACTAAAACTACGTAGTGAAACAAAAATCCACAAATTATTGAAGTACTTTATGTTTTATAGTAAGTATCCTATAATCATTCTTCACCATTTTTTTATCCTAGCTATTCAATAAGTACTAAGCTTAATCTCCTGTTTTTCATCCAAACAGTTGTTTTGTACTTTGTACAGTTGCTTCTTACATTAATGTAGAATATACAGGTTAAAATACGATTCAAAAGAATAATACGTGATAAATAATAAAAGGTAGACCATTTTGAAAGAGACTGGGAATTGTAATTTGATATCTGAGTGAAAAACCTCGTTTTTGCTCCCACTATTTTCCTTAAGGGCAAGATTCTCATCAACATTCACGTTTACAGAGTCAATCTTGTGTTCTGGGAATTATGGGTAAAGCACTGCCTGCCTCTCGTCGCGATGATTAACCTCAGGGTGCAAGTTTGAGAGAAAAACTTCCAGGAAGGTTCCCCTTTGCGCAGAGGTTCTTATTTCGCCGAGACAGGGAGAGGAAGGAAGGAGGTTTGTGCTGGGAATGGATTGAAGTGTTGGTCCACTTCTTTCTCCCATGGCTGGACGCTGTTATTGGATTTCCCACAAAAGAAGCCGCCTATTCATCAGGGAACATTTCGCGCGCAATAAAAGCAGGAAGTTCCAAGTGGTTTTTCGGAAAAAGTGAGTGAGAGAGATGGATGAAAAAAAATTTCTTGAGCGCCGGAAAGATTTCGCATCCCTTCGAATTCCTCAGGAGCTCGGTGCGTTGGGAAAGTTTGTTTTGAATGCATTTTTAAGTATATACACAAACATGTTAAGTCCTTCACTGTTTCGCTGAATTTTTTCATGTATTCGGTGACAAATGGATAGTTATTGCTTCCACTTTGCTAATTTGGTAAACGATAAAACGTGTTAGGGATGCAACGAGCGTCATGAAAAATTATATAGTCCATCACCGAGGAAGGGTTGCATTTGTTGAGGATTTCTTATTTCCCAGAGCGTAATATTCTTGTGAAGGACACTAGGGGCCAAGGGTGAAGCTAATTCCAAGGTTCAGTGCTGAGATAAATTACTCACTTTGTTCTAGCAAGAAAGCATGTTTTGCAAAAATGAATCAGTATCCTAAACGAATAAATGAACCTGAACCGTGACGTCACCAGCTGATGAAAAAGGTTGTCTCACACTAATGAAAGAGGGGTGGTAAATCAAATTTAATTATTTTAATGCATTGCTATTTCGGGTCTGTATGAAGGGCCTTATTGTGAGAGACGTGTTATAATCAAATCATTAGATGCCAACATTCCAATGGGTCCGTGGCTAACATGTACCTTTTGCAGAAATTATGGTATGGTGAGCGCTCATAGCATGATACTGAGTTTCACGCCATCTCCCGAGGGAATTAGTACTTCATATAATCTCATGACTTCCTTTTATTATTCCTTCTGAGTTTTACGAAATAAACTTGTTATATAGTTAGGGTTAGTTATCGTATTTTTGTTAAAACAAAAATCGTCTTCCAAACATAACATTTAGCTATGTCATAATTTAATCGATTTTCACCGGCGGCACTTTATAATTTTGTATTTTGTGCTAATGTTGTCATTGATCTTGAGAAAATGTCACAGTGACGGACCTGTTCAAACTGGTCCGGTATGGTTTTCCTAAGGTCTGCACATTCGGTACATCGATAAAAATGTAGATTTATAGTAAAACTACTATTTCCCACATCCACTCTCACTAAAAATGTGTAAATCACTTGACAAGTTATTTATGTCATCGGGGTACTTTATTCACTCAATCTAGAGCCTGGGAAGGGTTAAACATCGAGATTTCATAGCGATTTGATGAGAACTGCGTGTGACCTTAAATTTTTTTTTCTTCATTACAGTTATAATATATTAATAATAATTTCGTTTATTTTTGCGGGACTGAGGCCCATGTGAAAAAAATGTACAGCTTTATACATTTTTAGCATTGGCAAGAGAAAAAAGTAACTAAATAGAATTACAGAAAAATGCAACCAGTGCATATCGCCAAGAGCGTGAATGAATGAAAAAAGTAATAGTAACTCTCATAATATAACTTTCCAAATCCTGATTCGTAGATTACTTACGGACATTTGAATTTCACCGCTGGCAACTGAAGCGACAGTCAGCGGATCAAAAAGCGTAAAGGTATGCGTAGCTTTACTTTTATTCAATCAGAATCGGCATTAGGATAAATTTAGCAAACGATACGCTCTTGGACAGGATTCGCCTCCTTATCTATCCCGCACCGTCAATGCAGGTCCTTCTTTTATATGTATAGTTTCTCAAGAGATATAACCGTCCCTGCTCACCGCATTTCCGGACAGCAAACACGCCAATGCTGTCCTCTCCTCAAAGGCCTCGCCAATGCCCGTGTAAATAGGTTAATTTTATCCCCTTGAAAATTTTTAACGTAATTTTTCTCAACCCTTAAGGGACTCAAGCCAGAAGTCTAATCCTCTTTTTATGTAATTATTTTTTTCCTCCTCACCTCAACACTCCCTCTAATTACATTTTTACGTTGATTAGAATCCATTCAATTAATTTTCAAGGTGAGTCTTCTGCCCACTAATGAGGCTTTGCTTCTACCAGACCGCCGTCTCAGACTCCCCGCCTCCCGGAGGTCTTGCCCGACCAGGGTTTCCTCGTCATCATCCTCTCTTGACCCTTTCCTCGCCGTACCCCTGTTCTTGCGTTGCGTCCTGACCTCTGACGCATCGCTGTACCCTTTTCCCCGAGATTTCCTCCCTTTTTTAAATTTTCAGCGACACCCGATACGAGAGTCTCTCTCAGTCTTCATCACCCCTTAAGGTTTTCTCCTCCCCAAAGCTGTTACTTATACTTTCTCTTTTTCTTTTCTTTTTTCTCCTCATTGACTTGGAGGACATTCCCCACGAGCTGCTTACCTTTTGAGCCCAAAGTGTTGAAGTTTTGAATCTAGTGCTTTCTCGTACATAGAAGCGCTCAAGATTCTTTCATTCACTCCTACATTTCATCGCATGTGGCCATTTGTGCCAGTTGGTCCACGGAAAGGATATTGTGAACTTGTGTTTTCGAGAAATCTTCTAGAAAGAGGGCTACAATGATCGTGAAATTTGTACAAAGTGAACTTGAATTTTTACTAAGTGACCAATTTCAGTAAGCACGAATTCATTTGGTATGATTATCAAATAAACAATTATCAATTGTATTCATGTTTGAAAAACTTTCCATAGTACCTAATTTACGTAACTATAAACCATACTTAGCCGTTCAATAACAAAAATAACTAAATAGTACTATTTTTAACGTGTTCTATCGATTACTGTAGTTTTTCTTGAAGAGTTTTTGCGAATTACCTCATTCTGTCTAACCTTCTACTTGATCTTCCCGTTTCAATTCTCAATGATGTCTAATCCCTTTTATTCCATCCATAACCCCTATTCTCTTTCTGCCCATATCTGGAATCAGTATTCACATGTGTCATACGGTTCTTTTTATCCCATTCCCGTTGAGAATGACACGGCCGTGTGTAAATGACAGTTATGTGATATCCAAGAGTGGGAATTAGATGCCAAGACCAAATAATATCGTGGTTGATGATATGAATTAGTACAGTTATTTGCAAGCATGATATAAGCTTTACATGAATTATTATAGCTTCCGTTGTTGATTTTTATTTACATTTATACGTACGCTGTAAGAAGAATTCGCAACACACTTCGCAGAAGTGCCGAAATATTTACGAATGCTGAAATCTCTGATTAAAAGAATATCTCTTTGCATGAATGTGAAATTAACTGTGTGGAAAGGTTTAATATACTATTCAGGTATAGGATCTCGCAACTTTGGATACGATTTTTGTTTAAATAAACTGTTCCGAAAATTGCTATTCGCGAAAACTCGGTGCCTCAAAGAATTTGTTACCGACTCAGTGTGAATTTTTGGTTAGCCAGTATCGGAGTGTAGCACGTGAATCGATCCCTGACACTCCGTCTCCTTTCTTTTGTTTTATTGAGGTCTCTCCTTCCATCCCGCACCTTGGCTTCCGATCATCCATGGGTATCATCGTCCTGAAATCGTCGTAGCCATCTTTCCTGCTCTTTTCCTTTCGTCTCATTGGCTTCTGTCCCTCCATGTGTCATCACCCTCTACTGCACAATAGCTGCTGAGAGGCATTTGAGCGGATAAAAAAATAATACCTGAAGATCGTCGTTTGGCGAGCTATTTGTCCAATATCCGGACATCGAACTCGTTTGAAGCAGCCAGATACTCTTCTTTGGCGTTGAGTGCATTTACCATTGATGCTACCCTCGAATGAGATTATTACGGGGTCACTGACACCATTATTTCTCCGAAATAAAAAGTAATATCAGCGGAAAAAATGCTAAACCTAAGCTTTCACCCAGTTCAATAGGGAAAACTTGTTAAACTTAATTACTTTTTCATTTACCTTTAATTTACGCCCTTTGTCATTTAATTTTAATTGGTTTTTCAACAAAATATCATCTCTTTAACTTAATGTGGATATCATATTATATATTCCATTAACATAATGCCGCTTGTCATTCAATGAGGGGATGAATATTGCTTTTAGGCTCCAGCTCATCCAAAAAGAGGCAGTGTACACAATATTGCCACGTAACATTATATTTTCCTATCTAGTATCAGGTCAAAGAAGTTTTTTTGGCATCAATATGTACTTCAAAGATGTTATTCAAATTCCACGTATACTTGTATGGCCCATTTATTGCGGAATGTCTAATCCATCCTTATACCTTAATCATGGCCTGCGATAGCTTGGGAGTTTCTATGAGGTGATGTTTGAAGAACTTTAATTATAGCTAGATACCTGTTATTAAAAGTTTCCGAATTACGAAGGTCAGAAATGAATTTTACAGTCTAGCTACTGTGGTTAAACTGAACTATTTTTTTACTTAATACCGGTTGATAAGTCTAGGAGAAAGCTTGTTTAGGTCGGTAGCTCCTAATCTTATCCTGAGGTAATTATCTCGATGTTTCGTTCATAATGAAAGTAATGCTAATAATAGCTCTTTGCTTTGCATATCATAGTCCTTTGAAAATATTTCGAAATGAAAATATATCCTTAGGGTGACGTGGTGGTATCCTGAATGGCGTGGCAAAATATTATTATGCCCTCAAAGAACGAAAAATTAATGTAAACAACATTATTTAATTTTAAAATATAAAAATACTCTTTGATGTGTAGGTGGGCATATTTCCTCAAGAACTCTTGTAAATATTAAGTGGAGTTTTTTAACGAGATTCCTTATGTCATTTAGTTATTTTTATGCTCTTTGAACGCTTTTGGCAGTTTTTCCTTATTACTTGTGATTTCTTGGTAAGAGATCGTTATTAAATGATAAATCTGGATATTTTAGGTATGGAAAAAATAGCGGGAATTATTGCCAAACATATATATAGCTAAGATTTCAATGGAGATAAAAATCAAATAATTTTCTTTTCCGCTTCTATAAAAGGAGAGCTTTCATTATAGTTTCTCATGAAGGCTATTCTCAAACTGTATATTGTCATAGATTATTAATTAAATAACTTTCCATCAAACTCCTTATTCCCCGACACAATTTTCCTTGTATTTAAGTGTGTATCGAATGTAAGTTTATTAAAAATATATTGCGTTCTGATATCTCCATCCATGTGTGTCTAAAACTTTAGCTTTTTCGTTTTTACTTTTAACCTGGTGGCAAAATGTTGGAATGCCAGTTATATTTTGCCGAATGCCTCGATCAAAGTTGTGCAAACATTTCCGGGAGTATTTTTCCTCTGATTAGATTTGTCATTTTCCTAGAGACTACGAAAATAAAATAAAGTTTGCTGCCGTGAAGTTTTGCGAAATGCTCCCAGGAAGTTAAACTACCTGCCACTTTGTGACGTGCAATTTTTGCCTACGTCACTCACGTTGAGCTCTCTTCACTTTGCAAACTAAATGGTTACGAATGCAAATTCTTTTACCCTACTCCTGCGGAATGCATCCTCTCTAAAGTCTGTGGAAATTTTTTTTTCGTGACCTACAAAAAAATGTACATGCACGGTGATATCAGGAGTGAACGATATTTTCCTTGCTTCTCCATGTTTTTTTCATCCTTGGGTGAAATTTCGTCGCATGAATATAAACTGGAAAACTTGGTAAGGCCTTCGGTTGGGAACACAAGCTCTAAGGGACTAGGTGACCGCAAGTTTGCTCGGTGATGGCTTAGGGTTATCGCGTAGCGCTGTTTGGTGACTAGGATTTTGGAACGCGTCAGACACGTTTCTTATTGAGGAAAAACTTTTATCCTTTCAAACATCCATCAACATCTTCTCGCGTGCGATAAAGAGGAATGAATATTTGTCGTCAAATTTGTCTCCGGGATAATATTTCACGCTATCTTCCGTACTCCAGCAGTTTTATGCGGAAGAGATTAGCCGGATTTCTCTCGTGTACTTATAAGGCGAGAATGTGCGCAGCATTGTTACACATCATCTCCTTGTCTGCTTTAAGTTGAGATGTGCAGTTTACAATATCATTTGTGGCTACAACTCCTCCACTTAGTCACTACTTATCCTATGTATTTATCCTATGTATCCTATGTTATTTATATTAAAAGATATTTATGAAAGATCATGCTTAAAATTGTGTTTTTTATTCATACTTAAATATTTCAAGGTGCATACGGATTTGTTTGGAACGATAACCAGCTACCAGCAATGCCAGTTATTATTACCCTAGAACTCATATGATTGCTTCGCGATATTCTTCCTGAAAGTTAAATTACATGCCACGTCTGTGCATTCGCTACTCCCGTTGAGTTCTCCTCTCTTTGAATACCGAATGATTACAAACACAAATTCCTAAACTTTTAAACATAATTACATAAAATGTGGGCAGTATTGTGCAGATGGATTCTTAAAAATTGTTTCGCTCCTAAGAGCTGTGCTGTTGCGTAGGAATTCACTGGTAGTGTGCTATTTATAACAACACTTGAATGCCTTGAAACCTGTGTTTTTTGTGCTGTTATCTTGATTTTGTATTTTTTTAATTGCCATATATCGAGGCCCAAGTATTAACTTTTTCCCAAACTAGCCAGATGTAATTATTATTGAAATATTTATTTTAGCTTTACACTGAATACTTACCCGGAAGGCATATGAGTCGCAACTCATATGGAGATATTATGCCAGGAAAATAAAGGATCTTGTATGAAAATTTTCGGGTAAAATCTTAGAAGTTCCAGAGTAAAGTAAGATGAGGGAGAATGTTGCTGGTTTGGTCATTCTAAATGGCACACAGTAAACATTTATAAGGTAAGCTATGTTTATGCTCATCTTGTATTCTTTCCATAACTTTTCCCATATAGTTGCCATATGATGAGGAAGAGTGATTTCTCAACTTCTGCATGCTAACTGTGATATATTCGATGAAGGTGTCATAAAAAGTGATATTTTTAATCAAGGGAGTGACGTATTAGTTTAGGAAATATTTTTTTCACAAATTTTCCTTATCTGTTGCAACAATTTCATTAAAAGTTCGCCAATTTCACGGTGCCAATTACGTTGTGGGTGTGGCATATCCATATTTAAGAAAAAAAAATAGTTGGTCCCTTGTTTGGTATTGATTGTCGTTGACTAATCACCAGCTTTTGTGGCGAAGTTTTTCATTGGCTCAAAATCATCTTCGCTCCTACTCTTAAGGCACATTAAACTCCCATGAGGCATTCAGTGTGCAGCTGGAGCACAAAAAAAACGATCATTACGGATGCTCTCGCGTTGCTTGCTCATTAATGGCCTTTTCTTTCCTTGTTAGCTTCGCGTAGCTACCTTTCGAACCTGAGGACATTTTCCTCTGTCTACTTGATCTTTGGATGCCTCGAAGGCTGGTATGGTGCATGCGTCTAATGAGATTGCCGCTTGTCTTCTGAAGTGCTTCGAAAAGTCTTTCGTAGGTCGATAGCATCTGGCTGAATAAGACGATATCGCGTCATAAACGACGATATTGAGCCCACCTGTGCTCCTCCATCACCTTTGCTCGAATTTTCTTTTGGAAAAATGAGATTAGAAGCTCACCTATTCGTTTAAGTATTTATTGGAGATCCGAATTTGAAAATTTCGAGCACTGTGTAAGAGTAACCTTTCTCACTAAGCTTGATTTTTCCAGTTTTTCGGCTGAGCAGTATTTTTGGCCTGAATTAGAGTGTTGTACCTTGGAATAGCTGTCATATAACTGTTTTATCTAGTTGAAAACTAAATCATGGTGATAATCCGGAGAGCATACATTAATGCTTGTGGCTTATAATATTGATATGTCTCTCCATGGCGTGTCTACAGCTGATAAAACTGAATCATTTATGTATACGATAGTATAATGATTTTTATAGGCTGGTTACACTCCTAATCGTGATGTAAAATTACTTTTCTGGAATCTTACTTGGTAGTGGGGTTAAAATCTTCCAGTTTTTTGTGAAAAGAACAATAATAATTTATATTAATATGGGAAATCTCTAACATTATTCTGAATTCAACTCTAATCTGATTGCAAATTTAATGTTTGCATCAGTGGGTATCAACTGGGTAATGAAATGGTTAAATTAAATAAAGATATGTTACTGACATGTTTACCTAATTTTTTTTCTATTCTTAATTGAAAAGTTATTCCGGTGTCGAATGCGAATTGGAAAAGAAAGACGTTTTCACTTTGTTGATCTAATTTAGTTGTCATCGTTTAAGTGTCAACTTACGGCAAAAATAACTTTCTAGAAGTTATATTTTGAATTTCCTCCTCACTCAATTGAATTATCGTATATACAGTGAACAATATTTTACTTAATATCATGTTTCGTCATGCATTCTGAGATAGCAGCTTATTTTTGTCATTATATTTCCCCATTGCATTCCTCAGGCACTTCCTATTTCTATTTCTTTTACCTTACGAAAGAATTTCACCGATAGAAAAATTATGACTATAAATATATGCAGGTAGGTGGTGAAATACGGTGCACGATTTTTTCTCGTCTGGATACGTTTTCCTCATCACGCCATCATTATTGGAGCGCGAATTCCACAAAACATGTGAGGTTGTCGACCGCCTTGTATTCAAATCAGCCGACTGTGAAACAATATCACTCACAATTTTGTATCTGCCGCGAAAAAGGATTTCCTCCTTCGTACGAAACGGAAGTTATCATTTTCTCTGTGAGTGTCTGCAAACAAAAGAAACACCTCCTTTTCAATATTTTGTATCATTCAAATTTAAATGGAGAGGAAACGCCTTTCGCAAAGCGGAATGTGCAAATTGATGAATGTGTTTTTTTCTCCTGCAATATGTTCAGGTAGTTGACACTCCTTCTGAAAGTTGCAAAATATTCTCGTTACTCGATGAGTGTTTCTAAACAACTACTATGTATCTTTTTTGGATATTATGTTTATCTTTTTTACATAAGGCTAAATTAATCGTGGAAATAGAAAGTAGGCCATCACAATAGATTCTTTCGTCTTATTTCGCGAACCTTGGATCAATAAGTAACTCATAGTGTTATTTTTCCCTTGCTGGTGAATCATATTGTTTGAGGAAAGGGATCAGATGATGGAATTCGTCACTTTTTCACCGATGCCGTCGAGAAGAAACGCGAACGGCCGTAATAACAGAATTTGTAATGTACATCCTCCGCCTTATAGGCACCGCTGGACTGTTTCTCGTCTGTTGGAACTTTTCCTCGACGTATCAATTTGTTGACAGAGCGGATGGTGACTGAGAGAGAAGGATTCTGAGGGGATGGACTGAACTGTTAATGGATAGCACGTAACGACACCACGTGACTCACTTCGGCAGATTGAGAGGAGAGTTTATTGAGCGCACGGCGTCGAGCCATATGCGATGCGTTATGCGCAACTCTCAACCACATTTCAGTCTCCGTTTGGGCTGCGAGGCAGAACAAGAACGCATCAAATCAATGATAGAATCGTCCTTGGCTTCTTTTTTTTTGCAGTTTTCCGTGTCGTGGTAGATTTGGGACAAGAATTTTGCGGATTCAATCATATAATAATACACATCCTCAAAATTTGAGGAAAGATTTTTTGCATTGTTACGTATTAAATTATTTTGCCCGTAAAATTATAATTATACCCTTTTCTAATGCTTTATTTGGTCCTTTTTGGGATCTTTTCCGCGCCAAACATTTTGTAACCTGAAAGTATACATGAATTTACACAGCTTTTGCTTGCAATCCAGCAAATCTGCGCTGCAGTCTATGAATGGAGTAAAATACGTTTCGCATGATATCGCTTTCCAATTTGCGCAAAATCTGACGGCATCAATATGACGCTTGTGAAAGAGTAAAATGATAGTTCTCACTTATTTAAAAAAGATTTTAAAATATTATAGAATATGAACGTTCCTTGCGCTTGATTTTCCTTACTGTTGGACGAGCATTTCAATGCCCGAAACCACATGCAATTTTCCATTTTATCTAAAACTCTTGTATTTACCTTGGAGGATGCTCTCACTTATCTAAAAGTATTTAATATTCTCCCTGTAAGTCAGGTATTCCGCGGATTCATTACTGAGAGTGCTTATTGATGCACGCAAATAGTTACCTCTATATTGCAGGTTACGTCAATCGTGGAGAGTTGTTAATCGACACTATAAAAGCCAGGTAGCTAGAGTGTGCCTATAAACGGAAAGTGGAAAATATCTGCATCTACGTCTGCATACTCCTCCGCAATCCTCATCAATGTGTAGCGGGGGATGTTACGATACCAGCCGTTGAAAACTTGAAAGGCAATGCTCCTGGTCCATCAGGCATTTATTTGAGGCCTTTATTTTTGTGAGAAAAATGAATTCCCATACCTATCCGTTCAGCGAAATATCTATCTTAATTTAAGGTTCTTGAAGGTCGTAGGAATATAGTGATTTTCTATTATGACCTTCGTGTCGCTCTTGAAGATATCTCTCTCTTGCTATTATCAATTATCCGTTCTCGAATTCTTAAGATAACATGTCAATGATACTCTTGCACTTATCAATGTTACTAAGCCTACAATATCAATCATACTCTTTGACTAATTTTACGGGGGGTGAAAATATTTTTCTAAGTACATCTGTTACAGCCTAATCCAATGACTTTCCTACTAACAATTGGTTACTACCGCTTTGCACCTCCTACAAAAAGCCATTGTTTTATCATTGCTGTTGTCGAGCTGTGGGTTTTGGTCTGTAACGTCAAATCTCCCTGATAACCAAGATGAATTTTCAATCGAATCCTTAAAAACTTATGTTTTGTTTATGCATGATAATGATTTGTTCTTTTCATCTTTTAAATTATTGTTTACATTTCAACAGTATTTACAATTAATATGTTTTTCCTGTTTAGCATTATCAGTTACTTATGTATCATATTTATATTGCTTGCAGTAGCTCCGTTGAGAGGATAATATTACTACTATGAGCTCTTTGTGAAATTCATACCTGAGTAATGATTGCCACACAAATTTCTCTGCATGAATGTTTCGCATAATCAAGTATAGATGGATGAAGTCCCTTATTTTCCCAACATTCATGACCTGGAATGAGCAACTGAGACAAATAAGCCTGTAAACTTTTTTAGGAATCCGTTGAACCTCCAATTACGGGATTTTAACCGTGGAAAAAATTCACCAAATTTAACCAATATCGATATGCGACTAAAAGTACAGCGAACTTAAAATTCCCTGAGAACCTTGTAGCCCGAATAGTGCCAAAATTGCATTTTCCAATACTTTTTAATGAAGACTTGCTCTCAATCGTCCCGTGTAGGGTGAAATCATTTTTTCACCGAAAAAAAATTCTGGGCACATGTATGCGCAGTGCATCTAAAGGATTCAATTGATGAGAGACGTTTTGAAAAAAAATGGAACACCTCGGTGTGACCCGTGGAAGTGCAAATAGAAATTAAAAAAAAAAACCTTCCCCAACCTCGCCTTCCCCTTCCGCGCGTCTATTATAATTTCATTCGCAGACTATTTAAGGTTCTTCTTTCCCAGGGGAGGAAGACCAGGGGGCCGATAATTCATTAACCCAATTACGCCTCAAGAGCCAGCGTTGGAATTATTAATGTGCGCCAGGCGCGGGGAAGGGATTCGATGCAGCGCTGTTCGTAGATGTGTGGCGAAGGAGCGGTGATTTATGGAACTGAGATATTGAAGAAGAATTGCCTGAAGAGCTTCTCCATCAATCCGTATAATCTCTCTTTCTCTCTATCTCTCTCTCGCCTGAAAATGTTATTATTTTGATTGGAAAGTAAGTGAGCTTGAGCGTTGAATTTATTTCCGGTGGAGAATTAATGTTCGTACGGACTGCTCAATCTCATCTTTGGGTCCGATGATAAAATGATTAAGCAAAGATGGTTTCGGGAAACAAATTCAAGATTATTTTTCGTGGAAATTGTACCATAAATCCCCACGAGGCGCCAATGTGTTTGTATTTAATGCTCTCTCCATGTAATTAACGCTAAAATATATAATTCAATAACCAAATTACTTAGGATAGCCTCCTAAATATTCCAAAATATGTTTGTTTATTTTCTCTAGTTTTCTTTTCCTGAAATTTCGATATATTTTTTAAATATTTAGTATTGAATGGGATATTTCAAGACATTCATTTGCTATGTAGTAATTGTATTTTGTAATTTTTATTATGATTTCGAATCTTGTGTGACATTTCAATGATGATGAAACCCTAACCCTGCTTTCTCAGTTAACGCCTTATCAACGACTGTCAGTGTATTGTATTTCATAAATAGAGAAATTGAACTTTTACGGATGAAAATTTGCTTTTTATTGGCTCATTTAGTTGTGAAGATATACTTTTTTCATGTAATTTATCCTTAAAAATGTTTACAATGCGTCTTCACTGCAAAATATTGTAAATTTATGCCATTAAATGGGTCCTTTTCTTACGTTACACCGAGAAACTAGTGTAAAACCTATAGGAAAACGAATTTTATGCAAGCACGCAATTGCTTTGATCGTCATACTAAACACATTTTTCTCGTGTATTGTTACTTCTGCATAGTTAACTGTACCCCTTGTGTAGGAATAATGTTGAAATCTTTCTATGAGGTAGGCAAGTTGGTTACTTCCTTCTTCGATAATTCCTTCCACTTGCCACGTTTATATTCAGCCTTCTCTAGCTCACTTATACCTCACACAGTCCCTGCCACTGACTCCTTTCCAACCCCTCCTCCTCTTCGCCTCCCATCCCCCTTCTCTCCGCAAATATTGGCTGAAAAGAATCGCCATTCTGCGCTGCGGGGCGGATACCTCGCGCCACCTTCCCGTCGCTCCAAGTAACATTCCGTACTAAACTCCTTGTTTATTCTTCCACTACCTCTCGTCTTCTTGCTGTCTGCAAACGGCCCCGAATCTCCGCTCGTCATTACTAGGAAGACTCCCGTGGATGAGGGTCTAGAATGAGATCTTGTACAAAGTGTTTCAACTTCTAGTATGATGCATTTTGACATTTTTTGTCGAAAATTAAAGGAATAAAGGGAGATCTTTGATTATTATATAAGTATTTTGAATTCTCTTCCATCTAAAATCAGAAGAACTAAGCGTAGTTGAAGGGATTTTTTCCATATTGAAAGAAACACGCAATTTTCCTCGATGATAAATTTTTAATCTCGACCTAGGTTTCAATGTTACTACAATATCTCAAATGGAAAGCTAAGTCGGGAATAAAAGTTTATAATCGTTGAAAATTGCATGTGCTCCTTTCATTACCTATTCCATATGTACATTTTCCAATAAATCATTCATAAAAAATAATAGGTTTTTTGAGTAAACGTTTCATTTTGCGCTACCGATCTGCTTTTCTTCGTCGAATCTTCCGAGACTCATGAAAATATGTCTTTTTGGCAAATTTCATGCTGTGTGTAGAATAAAGTAGAAACAATCTAATTTTCGTTGTTTCGGCAATATCGGGATTATTTTTTCCCTTTTGATGATCTATTTTGTTTCAGAATAATAAATATTGCCGTACTACGAAAAAGGTAAGCTGTCAGAACCCGTATCATTAGCACTGCCTGTCAAAAAGTGAAGATGAGACTAAAGAAGGTAGCTTTTACTTCGAGGATGATATCCTTTGGCGTTATTTCCCTGCTGACAAATAAAACAAATAGAATCAGAACCTGAGATAAAAGCCTAGATATTTATCTCTATTTCGCTTATTCTTCTTTTTTACCAACCAAACGTATGCAAATCTAGCTATATCCCATTCTAGCTATGTTAGAGTTGTTTACCCTCTGGTTGTTGGTGGGTATTTTTTTATTAACTAGTGGTTTGCGGCGCACATTTTTAACCAGAGTTAGTAGGCAGGCAGAATTGGCACAATAGTAACATTGTCATTTGCCCCTCTATCTTTTCTCTTTTATATATTTTTTCCTTTTCGTTATAAAATAAAGACCATTAGTTTACAGAATCAGGTCACTCGTATTTTACCGAACATTTCTGAGCTGGTGTTTTTCATTCCAGTGTAATGTTGGTGCTAAACATTTTTCAATTTTAGCTGTTTTACCGCAAGTCAGAATCATAGAATATGCTTTTGATGAAAATTTTAGATCTTGACACCGCAATGAAATATTTCCTACCCGAAATTAAATTGAGCGTAGTGAATTAGCTGGCATCTCCATTTAAATCCGGAAACAAATACCAGAAGACATCTATTTGTTGTATTATTATATTATAGACCATTTACTCACTCTCCAAACTCTCTCCTTAAGAATACCGGAGAGTAAATTTATTTACTTATATCTTTTCGTATAAAGTCTCTGGAAGTTACTTTTAGCCTAAAGCGGGAGAAATCCTATCTGAAGTCCTAGGTGTTTATATTTCACCTGCTAATCTGAGCTTTTTCAGTCTGTAGTAATTGCAGTGCACCCAAAATATCCATGTTTGACCTCCTTGCAGGGTGCATTTCTTCGTAACCTTATTTACACCCTATATTTCTTTACTAATTACATTCTTGTGTGCGAAATGGAAAGTGATCCAGACACTCTTAGCGCATTGAGTAGTCAAGCATCTGTGAGTGGTAGCTAAAGAAAAAGGCTTTGTTTCTTTCTTTCTCTCCCTCACATTTTTTTCTTAAATAAAAAGAAGATAAGAAAATCGCCTTTCCAATACAAAAACCACCGAGACGCATTTTCTCTTTCCGACCCGTTATTTCCCGCCTTTATTTCCGCAGCGAGATCTTCTTTTGTTTGCACTGGTGACTCTCTTTTGTTTCTCGTCGACCCCCCACCGTCGTTAATTCCGCACGCCTCCGCCTCTTTGGCTTATTCTTTCAGTTACGCTTACCGATGGCTACTCGGCTTTCCTCCCTTAGCTCATTCTTCTTCCCCTCTTAATTTTCTCTCTCGGACTGATGCAAGGAATGGCAGGAGGAATTAAAAAGAAGGCAATGAATACGAACTATATCCTATGAAAGGTTGTAAAAATTGTAGGCCAAATATGGGTAGAACAGGTTTCGACTAATGGGTATTTTATTCAGTTTAGAGGTCGTAATATAGTAGAAATTTTTCATTAAATATTTAAGCATTGTATACAGGTTTTTAATATGCAATTTCGCCAACTCTGTCGTGTATTACGCAGAGATCTGGACTGAAACTAATGCTGTTCCAATTTTTGTACCCTTCACGGTTTCATGCCATCAATATTAGGAAAATTATGTATAATGAAATTCCATTATAGTTTTCAATAAATCAATTTTACATGTTTTGTATTTTTGCGTTGCTCTCCATAGGAAATTTTTGGTCCTTTGAACTTCTAACTAATTGTAGCGATATAAAGGTATATGAACAACTAATAAAGCAGTATACAGGTGAAAAAATATATATAAAATATAAAAATACCATGAGTAATTTTGGAAGGGGATAAAAATTTTTCAATGAATTGATGATATTTATGAAAATATTCCTTGATTTGAAAGTGCGAAGAATTCATATTTTGACCACCTCATGCACTAATTTTCATTTGCAGTACTACCTTCTTAGCGGTGTATTTTGTTTTATTTAGCGTTATGTAAGACAGAATAATTTTATAGGTTTTTAAAGATTAGCCAATGGGGTAATTCAGTGGGAAGTAGTGTCTTTCCACTCTTAGAAGTGATGGGTGCTGATGATAATGATGTTTCGTCATTGTGTAAATATATTTAGTGTATTCAAATGTTCATTTAGATTTACGAGGCCGTACGAAGAATACTTAGTTACATGTAGACCGCTCTATTAGTCTAATTCACTGAAATAAGTTTTGATGCTGAGGCCAGCTGTGAGGCACTTAAAAAAAATCTCTTATTGCTCGCCGAGAGCTAATGTATTTATGTATTTATTGTGATGATACATATTTAAAAGCCATGTTTGATATGTTTTGTATTTTTGAGATGCTCTCCGCAGAAAATGTTTGGTCTTTTGAACTTCTAACTAATTGTAGCAGTATAAAGGTATAAAGCTAACTATTACAGCAATCTACAGGTCAAAACAATACATAAAGCATGAGTAATTTGGGAAGGGGAAAAATGTTTCCTGAATTTAAGGTATTTATGAATATAATCCAGGCAAATATGCCTTCAAGGAAAGGGAAGAATTTTATTCACAAAGGCATCTCGCCCCGTTCAGTTATGTTGTTCGTTTCCTTGGGTCCAGTGAGCCAGCGCAATCATAGTCATTTGCTATCGCACGCATGTGCCTCTGATTTTTTGCTCTCGCGAAGCTGTCTCAACTGGTTCAGTTATCCGTCAAGGGATCCCTCGTCCCTGTGTCATTAAAAATGAGAATCATAGCCGGAGAGAGAGGACAGTTGGAAGCGGTATTTATGCTTCCGTCACCCGAGAGTGAGTCTGCATTCCATCGGGAAAACTGAGGTTCCAGCGCAGGAGAGACATGACTGGCTTGTGACGTGCGGTGGAAAAGAAGGTTGGAGCGGGAATGGTGGTGAAACAGCTTGTAAAAAGGGCTGCCACTCGGATAAAGAGACAAAAGGACGGCTGGGAAGTTTTCCCCTTGTCAGGAGCAGAGATGGCTTTACCAGTCGGGATTATTGGCCATTTAAAATATGTAGGTCTGGTCGAATGGCTCAGATTTTGGCTGGAAATGCGCAGCGTAGTCGGTACTTCAAGGGAACACGTCCCTCCGTCTTTGTTTTTTTCCTCCCATGTTTAACATTTCATTTATTTTCGTTAGCTGCTGGCCCATGATAAAATAACTGTACCTCACTTTTAAAAATTCAGAATCGATACATGCACAAAATAAATAAAAGAATACTAATTCTTACAAAAGCAGCCTGTGCGGATCGACATTACTATGGAGACGTTTTAATACAGCAATAATATCAAACGAAAAGTAAAGTATATAAAAAGAAATATCACACCATTTTGTAACATAAACCATTCCTAATTACACATAATACAGAGAATAAATGTTGCACTACGATTTATCAGACATTTAAACTCAATTAGCCATTAATTAACGGGAATAACAAGTAAAAACAGTAATAATGCTTAAAAATAAAGGAAAAGCACCAACTCAAACAAATGCTACTTATACGTACCGCCGATGCTATGGAGACAACAAAAAAGAACAATTTGGTCTACTTTCACAATACATTATTTGATAAACATACGTCAACATCCAAAAAATTTCCTGGTAAGTATTGTTGGCAATATTTGCATCCATCTCAATTGTGATGAATTCATAAAATAATATGATCAAAGAAAGACTAAAATTCAACTACTTTTCAATGCCAGCAAAATTTGCAGTTTTACGAGAAAGATCCGTCCCCTGAATGAAATTTTAAGCGAACTCGATGTACGTTCTCTAATGCCAGTTTGGTATTTTATTTTTTTAGTAGAAAAACAAGCATTTCCGTCGGCATTAACTCATTTTTCACGTCCCGTGATACTTTTTATACTCTAATCATCAGTAAATAAGGGAATGGAGGGAAGTACGCTGGTAAAATCGATGGACTCAGGTTTCATCTTGTGGAATTGTCTGTTATAATGATGGTATAAAACCTTTTTATTGTAATTTTTCTCACTTAAATAGAACATACACTGAGTCGGGTTGCAACGGGTTACCCTTACTCAACCCCGACATGACAAAATATATATCATAGAGATGTCAAGAAATCATTAAATGTGTATTAATTATTCGTGAGGCACGAAGGCACATTCATTGCTTAAAACTGTTGAATACACTTAATTTTTCATTAATTCATTCGTCATCATGCATGTGGCAATACAAAAGCAATCAGGTTTTTTTTTTGGGAAAACTCCTGCGAAAGTTTTTTTTCTTGCGATGGTATCAAGATAGTCCCTATTCAGGGTCATGAAATATTTTTTAATGCTGTTTTTCAGTATAACGTGGTATTAATCGCGTAGAAGGAGCAAATGAGTGGTTATATGTTATAAGTTCCTGCCGCAGTACGTTTCTCAGCGAAAAATAAACGATTTCATCTGTTTGAAATTGTTTCCATCTGCGTGTACCGAAGCGCAAGGAAAATTACATGATACCAACTCCTGCATACAATTCTTATAGCCACGTAAACTCGTGTGTAATATTTCACTAATCACAAAATACCGTATTTCTGCGACGTTTATCTGCTGCGTAACAATGCCTGTGGATTATACAGTAAAGCAGTTTTATTGATAGAAAAATTTTGTCATCCGTCCCCTCCGCTTGCCGAATGAGCTTGCCTTTTTGAGCGGCCAACGCGACGCCCTCAACAATCCAGTCTCGTTCTTGCCTATGCTGTCCCCACTCCGCGCTTCCTCATCCGAAAAAGCCATTAACGAAAAATATAAACACGAGAAAAGGTCATCCACCAGTTCGTCTTCATTCCCCATTGGAGCACCCGCTTACCCGGAGGGTGGTCCGGACTGAATTGGAGCCCGAATAAAAAAGCAGCTATCTTTAGAGGAGACTAAATTTTTGCGCCAAAAAAATTCTCGTCGCTCCAACGGAACGCGGGTCATAGTATGTGTTGAGATAAATATGCGATCTTACGGAATAACTCGGGAACATAACTTTTTTTTAATTTTTGAAAATGTCCCTTCCCATCGCAACGATTCTTGAGAATGAAATATTGTTGGTTCTTCCTCTGTTATTATTCGAAATATATTTGCTTCAGTTTCTATTTTCAGGATGGACCATTGGAATGGTTTTGCCATATTTATAATATATTGACTTCCCAAATTCTATGTTACCGTAAGAAAAATAGAACTTCAATATTCATGGCAGTTCAACCACAAATTAAACATTAAGATGTCGATATCATTCGGGAATAGGTCATTTTTGTTGAATTACATAAAAAATGGCGATAATGGAATTCAAAAGTACAATTTATTCACGATATTTACTAAAAATCAATTAACATTTTGCTTTCGGAATGTGGTTGGATTTTATTTATCAAGTAAATTGATATGAGAAAAAATCATTGAAATACTTTTTTCAGAGGTAGATCAAGTACTTCTTCATATTTTTGAGACAGTTCAGTTAATTTTCACTGCAGGATGACTGTTGTCATTCTTTAACTTAATGCGTAATAGATATATATCCATACCTATAGCTTTATTGTGATATTTCAGCAGATAATTAAGTATAGTAATTTTTCACTTCCTCGCATGTCAATACATTGATTTAGACTATCCTAATTTTGATTCCAAACAAAGCCGTGTGTTTTCTTCAAGTGTTATGTTGTAGCGTTTTAAAAACCTAGTGCCTGTTATGTCCCCCTGTTAAGTATCTCAACTACGAGAGTTTACATGGTTATAGCCATGAAGTAGTTCCTTAGAGCTCATTTCCTGTTTTTGAATGAGATAGAAATAGGTACGACTTATTGTTTTGGTTTCCCGTTATGATAATGCTACGTAAGGAGACTCGATTAGGATATGGCGTGCGTGTTTATGAAAGTAAATGGAAATCTGTGGCAACGAAGTGTGACATAAATCAACTTAATAAACTTAATTATTAATCAACTTAAGTGAAGGGGACTCGAGTTCAAATATTACAGTTATGTCATTACAATATTTGCTTAAAATTTCGAATATATTTAAAATTCGGATTATTCGTAGCGCAAAAAATATAAATAGCGAAGGACCTCAATATCTGGCATTTATATTATCCAAAGGAAAATTAATTGTTTTTTCGGGTGATTGACTCCTCGGGGGAGATACAATTCCTCTATAGAGGGTAGTAGTGCTGGAGAGGTTAGATATGTACAATTTATCTTGAAACATTGAAACTCATACGCTGCGACGCCCAGACGTATGCGTGGATTGATACCGTTTCACATATCACTAAAATGTAAAATTTCACTAAAAATATTATTAATTGGATCTAGCAGGCAACACATGAAGCCAATCTTTGGGCCTCCCTTCGCAAAAAAATCGAATTAATACGTGTGACTTATCAGGATTTAAGCTATGCTTATAATTCGTTTAAAAAAGAAGTGTTAAAATATTCTTTATATATAAGTTTATTACGGGTGAATATTGTGAAAACAATTCCAGTGGTCGTAAAGCTAATGACTACCCATGTCCCATAATTTTCATTTTTGATGCTAAGGCAACAATAGATGCTGGGGAAAAATTGCGATTCGCAATAAGTCCTCGGCATTATTCAAAACAAGCCGTTATTTTGTGGATAATCCTTCCGGAATCCAACGTGCCAATCAATCCTCTTGCAAGTCCGAGGATTACTATGGTGGCACCTTTCATATTATACCAGTATTTATCCTTCGTCCTTCGAAGGGGGGGTTTATATCAGCTGGAGTTTTACCTTCCTCACTTTCTTCACTTTTTCCCTTGCCGTATTCCACCGTTGCTTCCCGAGAGAATTCTTTTAATCTACTTCTGTATCCAATCCATCAATGTCTTGTATTCCTCCTTATCAGGTTTCGCTCCTTGACGTTTTCATTCCAATTCCAAAAGGAAAAAGCTCTTAAGGGCTCCAGGGAATTTCATCTCGCGTCTGCCTGAAAAACCCTGGCCTCACTTCCACCCTTTCCCTCGACCCTGTCCCATTTTTTATTTTCCTTTTTTCTCCTGACTCCACCAAGTCCTTCTTCCACCACTTCTCTTTCTCCTTTTAAAATGCCAATCACAATACCGTTTCTCTTTATTTCTCAGGTTCAGCAGTCAATCAAAACATCGTTTGCCCATTGTGTGGGAAGAAATACCTCCGCCACGGGACAAAAATTATGACGTTTCCATTCCGTATTGTGTTCTAAACAGAATTATCTTGGACACAAAACTCCAAGTAGCCCGTTATTGTGAGAATTTATGGGGAAACTGGATCTCAGTTTGCGCTGTGATTTCAAAGCATTTCGCGACGGAAGTAATCGAAAGATTAATGTGCTTGGGGCCGTAGTGAACGCAGGCATTAAACTATGGTAAGAGGCAAATCAACTTTGGCCCAAAATTGTCTGGTCTGTTGATAAATCTCTAAAGCGTTTACAGTTGTCAATAAATAAATAAGAAAACGGCATGGATAAAGGATATTTCTACCTACTTATGTGTGTAATAACGGAGGAAAATCGATATTTTTCATAGGTTATTTTTACTTTTGAGGCAGTAATGGAACTATGGGCATAACTGGGAATAAGTAGCTAGCTGAAACTTTCAGAGATGTGTGGGGATAATTAAATTAATTTATAATTAATATTGAATCAAATTTTCTTCTGTTCTTAAATCGCTATCGTCACATCGTTGAACTTTCATCGCTGAACATCATCATACTTTAATTACCTGACTAGTGCCCTACTTCGTTTGAAAATGTAATATTTCGGATAGGTGATTCTTCAAAATTGACCTTATTCTTAATGTAATTATGTCACTAAGAATTTGTATTCGGGAAGGTTATTCCTTGTTTTTGCTTACCTATCTAAGCTATGTTTGTAAGTAACACAGGGAACACTATTCTCTTTGTTCCATTCAGCCGTTAAATCTGATTTTCTACCAGAATTTGATATTTTTAACCGTTATTAAGACTATGGATACACACTGAATGTTGAATTCAATTATAAACTGTACCATGAGAAATTCTCCTTTTATTAATTCTTTTCGCAACATTTATCTTCCTCTAATGGTTTATTTATAGTTATTTATATAGTCAATATATATGATGCATCAATTTCAATGCCAGCACTTACCAAATATGCCAATACCCAAATTCATTAACCAAGTAGCAATATAATGTAAGTACCTTGTACAATATGGTAAGGTAAAGTGTGCAATTGGAGTAGTTTCCTAGAAATGTTACAAATGTTTACATTATGAATCCCCTGATGCACTGAATCGTCAGGACTTATAATGCATTTATATCTAAATGTTCTAGTTAAACCCGTCAACTGAAGGAAACGCCCATATTCAGAGCCCAGGTACTGAAGACAATTACGGGGATGCAGGTGGAGTATTATTATTTTTTTTGTTTCCTCCGCAGTCATAATGGAAACTAGATGATGATACTTTTTTCCTCCTCCATGTAACGATCTCTGTCTTCACCTCGTGTCCCGTCACAGTCATCTTACTGCGTTCGCATGTATTTTTTTATCCTCCTTTCTCTTCGTTACAATCTTCCGTCTTCATCGTGCGCATGACGTTTTTGCCTCTCCCCGTTACACCGAAAGGCGGCGCGACATGTTAAAAAGACATCACTTTTGAATTTTCGGCGACATTCTGTCGAATCTCGGCGCTATCTCTCTCGCAGAAACTCTATTTCCTTATCGGACTCACTCCTTTTCCTCCCCACCCTTGCTCCAGCAGCTTTCTCACTCCAACTTACACGCAACCCGTGATAGTCTAAACTCGAGACTTTTCTTGTTTGTGTTCTCTGTAAATGTCCCATTTATGTTTCTATAGATTATAATTCCTCCACATCTAAGCCTGTTTAGTGCGCGAGTACTTGAAGGGAAGAATTCTACATCTGTCCTGTAATCATACCCATGTATTAAATCCCCTTAATTCTATGCAGTTTCTTTTGAATGACATTTAGATTACATAATCCAGTAGGTACCTATATAGCAACTGTAAATAAAAATCATATGTGTGGCCAGGGATGTAGCAGCTTCACCCTTAGAAAAAATAAATAAGATATCGTGTGGATATGAGACCATTAAAGGCAAGGTGAGATATTTTCCCGCTAGATTGTAGAAAAACAGCTAATTTTCAACGAGTTTTTTTCATTTTGATGAACCGACTACTGTCTAATAAAAGGGAGATCTCAATGCTATCCAATTTTTATTGTTTGATTTTTATTATTATTCCGACTGGGATCCTGGAATTAGCTTTGCTTTCACGTGGAATGAATACTGAAAACTTATTCGGAAATACTTAAATGAAAATGCACAGTTTTATCCTTAATTCGATTGCAACATTGTCAATTTTTCAGTTATATGATGCTATAACGATATTAGCGCTTAATAGTTTTTCTTTTAAGTTAATAAATGTACTCTGATAAAACCATACAGTCCGCTTACTTGAAAATTATGCATCTTATGTTGACAAGTAGGCCTCTCATTTTGTTGCATTTATTTCCGACGATCAGTAATTTTTTCTTTGCATCTCAAGTTTTATGAATGCATTGCGCTAAGTTCATGTTTTGCTAAAAGCCCAATTCATATTTAGCAATCTAACAAACGTCAAACTTCTTACTTGAGCCTAATTATAACTACTTCGTTGAAGTTAGAGTGTCCTAAAAGGGCCTATACTTTCTCTGTGCCTCACTTTCTCCCTGGGAAACTATTGTTACTTTACACCCTGGTGCTGCTTCTTTTTCCGTTCTCGTCTCCTATCTAGATAATAAAACCAGGTGGGCGGGACTACGCCCCCAGCCTCTCAAATTATTTTCCCTTGAAGACCCCGCTTTAAGACCCGACAACACCCCTGTCATCCCCCCTCACGAAGCACTTTTAAACACTCCTTTCCCTTCGGAGTGTGTCCTTTTGAAAGTCACTCTCTCAACCGTGTCTCTTGCCGTGTCAACCGTGTCCTTTATAACGTCTAGCTATTACCCAGCGTCCTTTCTCTTCTATCTTTACTCGCTTCAAAAACACCCCTTGAGTTAAAAAAAAAACCCTCTTGTGAAAGATTTTTTTTAATTTCCCACGTGCTGTCGGCAGTGTTCTTATTCGCCATGCTTAGATCATACCTGAAAACGATATTGCCAATTCAGTTTTGCTAATTGAGTATTTGAATGGGTTTCTCAACTACTAGTTTATAAATTGGGGGAAAATCGAGAAATAAATGTGTTCCTATAAATATTTTGTGGGTGAAAATATTTTTTTTTATATCTATTTCATAATATTGAAATTTATTTCCCTATAGTTGAACAGCTGCTTTTTTGTGTCAGTGGCCATAAAGGAAGTTCTTCAGAGCTATTGTTATTGTAAGCAACTTACTGGCATTGAAACATTTCTTTCATAATGTCTCGGTAGTCTTAACTTCCTTAACCTTTTCTAATAAATATTATTTTTTTGGCAATGGTCCGAAGAGTTTTGGCCGTAAATCGTTCCAGGCCATTGTTGCCCAATTAAGTAGTATGTAGTATATTTTATGCTGCTCTTTTGTGACCGACACTTCATGTTGTACTGGTGATCATTTTTCCTCAATCTGTTGCGGAAAGATACTCAGCTAATAAGACCTTTCGTTACGACTTAACATATACTATTAATATGAATGTGTCAGGCTGCTATCTCCCACAACCTTTGCATTACTCTGCTCGTTTACTTCTTTTAGCGATAGCGGTGGTGATTCTCAATATCGCGACTGCCTGCGTCATTAGACCCGTTTGAATGAAAGGAGGACTCGCCAGTGATCTTAGTGGAGCATTGCCTCCAACCCAAAAGGCAATGCACCTCCATGCGGACTCGTGGACCAGCGACGTTATGAAGGCCGTTCTATCCGCCCCGACCCTTTTATTCGGAGCCACCTATCCACGAAGCGCGGAGTGCATCAAAAGCGCTGCGTCGGTGAATGCTCTCAGCGACGTGACCGCGCTAAATGGTGCACGGATGTAATCAGGGGGGACGGCGGCCTTTTGCCGTGCGGCACACTGCCTGGCCTCTCGCCTTTCCCCTGTGCCGACGAGTCGTGAATGGTGCTGGAAAGGAAATGGCAAACAGGAATGCGCTGGGACTCGGGTTTGTACTCCGCATCAACTATACGCAGTGCATCATCATCAATGGTGTTGTAAATAGGTGTGGAAGAATGTTGATCATATTAGCATGTGCATATCTATAAAGCTGCAATGCTTCCACGCGAAGGGAAAGAGGACCTATTGAAAGAGCCTCTTTTAATTCAACTAAAGTCATTTTACATTCTTCAGACACAACAAAAGTACAGTAGTACAAAATAAACTGTATTGATTTTTATTACAGTACCCCTGAAGTTAAGGTAGGTTTGCATTGAGCATTTGCAAATTATTTGGGCCATATACCCTTCCAAAATGGTCACTTTTCTGTCTTTCCTATTCAATTCACTATAAGGCTTATTCATCTCTTTTAATCTTTCAATCCCATTCTCTTCCTCCCTCCAACCTAACTAGTATTCTTCCCTCATAACACTGATGGAAAATGAGAAACAGCACCGATCTTATTTGAAGGAACTTCACAAAGGGCCACGTAGTAAATACATATCAAATTGAATATAGTGAATTGATGTTGAGACGTTTTTTGTATTTTCGCGCTAAATGGTTTCGTGGTAAGATCGGTGACCGGCTTCCAAGTAGCTCACTGCTGACCTCTTGCCTTTCCCAATACCGAGTCGTTTAAGGTGGTGTAGAAACAAAGGCAACAGGTAAGGACAAGGTAGAAATTGCCGTTATAGTCTTCCACACTTATTTATTTTTCTGAACCGGTTTCAATGTTAATACACTCGTCATTTTAAAGAGCTGTCTCGTCATTTTCTGTCCAGAGACAGCTCTTGATAAGGACGTGTGCTTAAACGTTGTAACCGGTTGAGGCGAATAAATGTGGAGTGGAAAAGTACAACGGATGTTTCTATCTTGTTGCAATAAATGTCTACACCGTAAACTCGTCGATAATCGATAGGAAAGGGCAATTTGTTTCGAAATCTTTGGTTTTAAATTTGACGCATTTATGCCACGTTACTTATAATCCTGTAGTTTTTATTCTCTTTTCAAAAAAGTATATTTAAGACTTTGTTTATCTATTTATCAGGTTCCTGCAACTTCTAGTATACATTTTTTTGTAGAAAGTGTGTTGAAAATCGGTAGATCTGGTGGTATTCAATAAACCTATCGTGGCCAAAAACCACGGTGAATTCTTGATAAAAAAATAATTGAATCCCATTATCTGCTAATAAGACCTTGTTTATTGGCTTACTGCAGTGCTGTTCGACAAAAAATACTGAGTATACAAGAATAAACAAAATAAAGAATGACATATATCGAGATCACCTTAATATTTGATAAATGTTTACAAAAACACTCATTAAGCAATCGGTTACTCATCTCGTATTCTTTAACAGCTCAGGCTACCAAACATGTATATTGCCCTTTTTTACTCTTTTTTCGTACAAATATGTTCAAAAACGATCTTGTAGTTGATATTGTAGCAATGTATCACACACAGAGTGGATAGATCTGGTATTAAATAAGCATGATTTAAGGTAAAAACCCGCTTTCTTCCTTATCGTTTCTTGCACTAGGATGCACTGTCGAGTAAACTAACAGTGAATGAAAGTGGTTAGCTGTGGGTTGATTTTGATGAGGGCCCATCACTAGGTAGCCGCTAATTTTTCCATCCGTGCGCCAGGAAGATAGCTTCATTCGAGGATCATTAATATTCCATCAGCGGCTACGTTTTGCCCGCTGTGCGATTAGGGCGACCGCCCACTGCCGCGTCCCAGTCGAAGAATCCACGTTAAACGTTTTTCAAGCAATCTACGGAGCCTGGGCATATTTCATCAGCTGTGTAATACACGTCGAGAAAATTTTGCCTTAGATTGTGGATCATACATAGTTATTTGGTAATTATCGTTGAAGGAATACCAATTATTTCAGGTATCGATTACTGTGTTGGATAATATGTCATGCGTCTGATGAGGGTTGTAGGTATAGGTAGGTGCGATGAACGCGAGGTGCCTATAAGCTGAGTGATTACATGAACATGTGTTATTAACACATTGATTTCTGTGGCCTAGTCTGGGTAAACTCTACCCTCAGCTATCCAAACCAGCACTCGTGATAGAATATACAGTGTGTAAGTGATGGGCTTATTACGGAAATAAAAGTGACCCAATAAACACAGGTAAAATTTACATGCCGATATGAAAATACGTCCGCTTATGTTAAGGGGTTTAGTGTCGTCAAGTATGCGCTTTATTATGCGCAAGTATTTACTTTATTTAAACGGTAACCAGACCCCAGGCGTGCGAGCGTTTTTCAACATAGGATATGAACAAACATTGTGTGCACCCATATGATATTACTTCTGGGAACATTGACTATTTCTATCATGGGATAGAATTGATATATTTGGTTTCCAGCAGAAAAACATTTAATTTTAAAATCACACAATATTCAGTTGTAATGGGAAACTTTAAGTTTTGAACCTTCATATATTCCCTTAAGTATTTTGGGCGATCGTCCTACTGAACATCGAATACCAGTTCTAATATTATTCGAAGTAAGTCCACTTAAAATCCGTGCGTAGAGTGTTTCCTGTCATCAATAATTTTGGGCCATCGTGATAATCGCAGGAGGTTGGTCGGAGGATATTGCCAAGTACCTCGTTCTTGTAAGCAGTGTCCATGCTTCGAGCCATATTCTTCGTATTTCCATCGTTCGTCTGCAGCCGAAACGACCCTTGGCGCGTTCCAGTGCTTCCGGAATGACAATCGAAAAACACCTCTCAGCTCCCTAGCTTATGGGGCGGCTGCGTAAAATTGTCATCATGGGACTCCGTGCGACAGTATCTGGCTTTCTCGTTGGACGTGGCCGCCTTTCCGTCTTGACTTTGTTAGCGACCTGTCTGGATGCCAAGCCACTCATTTGCGTGTGGCTCATCGACGATAACAGCTCCCCGCTTCCCTCGTGCCGTCGTCTTTCTCATATCCCGTTTTATTCTTCCTTGACAGCGGATTATTTGAGTTAAAACCGTATATACACTGGGCTATCCTCTTAGAATTAATGAGGGTTCCAGGGACTAGGGGAAAAAACCTTTTAGCCCCGTCTTTTCCCACGTTATCTCATCGAACGAAGTGAAAACGGCCGAGTTCATATCAAAACTGGCCAGCCAAAGCTCATCTTTATAGGCTACCTCATGAACTTTGGAAAATTCCATAGTATGTATTAATTATTTCCAATCAAATTAGTAATTACTTGAGAATAATAAAATTATTTGCTTTTTAGGGGCTAAGAGTATTTGAACATGCTTTTCGTTTGAGGTGCTGAATAAGTTTCGGACAGGACTGCATCGTTTTCAGTTCATTGAATGCATCTGATTTATTTTCATCATATAGTTCCTCGTAAATGTTCGTCGTATATCATGAGCATCTCTGTCTTTCTATGCAGGTATTCTGTTTTCTTTATGATAGTAAGAGAGAGAGAACTCTAGAGAACTCAGTGAGTTTTGCTCGTCAATGCTACACACAACTATACACGTACACGTTTCATACATTCTTTTGAAATGCTGGATACAGACTTTTAATTTAGAAAGTTCATGAAAGGCTACGCTTACTTTTTTTACGGGATTTAATTTTATTATAGAGAAGATATGTTTCTCGTTAGGCAGTAAAAAAAGGCTTAAACAATTTTATTTGAAATTTAACGACTTTTAATTTCACCGTATCCCCACGCTTCTGAATCAATAAAAATAGCCCGAAAGACATTTTTGTTGTGATTCATCAGTGTGGATAACTATTTACCAGAATTTAGTGGGTTATATTTGGGCTTATAATTTTTGTCAAGTACCATAATATTAATCGAAGTTGACAAGTACATACATGCAGCCCTAATTACTAATATGATTCTTTCAAGGGATATCCAACAATTTAGATTCATGGTTTTATTCATACATCATTTTATTTATATTTCAGTGCGCTCAGTTTTCAATATTGATCCTTGCATTTTGCATTAGTGATGACGTTTGAGGCCTTTGCCACACGTTCATTGGACTGCACCACGATATTTACGTATACCATGCCAGAGTTATGGCAATAAGAATGAGGTCCACGAAAAATTTACTCTGTATCACTTTACGATGCTACAGTTGTTCCATTACTGGTAACGTATGCTGAAAAATAAGACGAGGATGGGCAAATCACGTTCTCGTGCAAATAATGGTATTGTTTTTATGGGTATTGTAGAAAATTACGAATATAAATATGAACATAAATAACTTCCTTAAAGTAAAGGTTGATGGTGTTATATACATATATATTGCATTTATTTACTTTAAAGTATACAAAAGCGAGGTTATTTGTGTATGGATCCTGTGCCATACAAATATGAAAACGAATTCAGAATATTAAACGAAATATAATGGAGCCATTTATCTTTCTACTCTTTTTAAAAGTTAGCGAAATATAATAATCCAAATATATTCATGCCGCTCCGTCATTTCTTGGCTTAGCTTTGTCAACCCCGAATTTCCATTTTTATTGGAAATTTACGGGAACCCCAAATACCGACCAACTGGCCCATTAAGGCGAAGTTCCCATCCAGGGATTATTGGGGGGAGAATTCTCCTCGCGCAGCGTCGCCTCTCATAGGGATGGAAGCATCGCAGACACTATCACAGGAAAGGGTGACGAAACACGTAGGACCAGACGAAAAGAGTTACCCACAACTCAGATGAATACACAAGTGTTTGAGTGGGTGTCATAGCATATCTTCCGATTCACAGCCTTAGTCAAAATTTATGTAATAATGCTGGTTTTCAATTATAAAATGTAATATGAATGCATCTTTTTCTATGGCTAAGGAGAGGAATCAATTATTATTGACCACATATTTTATTTCATATCACTACAAGTCCTCCTTATCAACTTTTTTCTTTAAATAATGTGTACACAAGTCTATTTTTTGAATGACATCTTCGAACGAATATTATTTCCTTGAGATTTTAGCAACACGAGAATATAAGGCTCCAAAAATTGTTTTTTTAATTCTTCTAAATTTCAAATAAAAGCAATTACTTCGAATATGTTGTTGGTAAATGTTCTATTTTCTTTGTATTTTTTGGTTTCCTATTTCTAATTGACGTTAAGTATTCTTGATATAGGTCTTCCGAATAGCTGATTGATGAACAATGAAGTTCTACAGTCATCATTTTGAGCTAAGAGTCTTACATAAAGCTCCTATCGTAATTAGTGTTTATACCCCAATTAACTTTTCTCCGTAAAGGCCCCTCAATTTACATGTGACCTGGGCGTTGTAACTGCAAAAGAGTGTAATTAGAATTCTATGTGTGTTTTAGGGGATACAGTATATAAATACAAGGCTTCTGTTTGTTCGAAATATTTCTTAGGGGGTGTAATAGGGTTGTGTTATGCATGGGGAGAATCAAGGGATGAGGGTAAAGGGTAGAAGTGTCTGAAGGGGTGAGAGTGGTAGAACTTGAGGGAGGGGTGAAGTTTGGGGAGAAAAAAAAAGATGAAGATCAAATCTTGACGTTTAAAACGAATGGCTCGTACGGACGTGGTCTTCCCCGTCATGGTATTGCGTAGTCAGAGCGGGAGCAGAAGGGTTGGATGGCGGCGATGTAAGTGAGGGAAGGGGGCGAGGTAAAACGACTGAAGCTTACTTAGGGAGAGGGTGAGAACTCGTGTACCTCTGTCTTTACTCCTCTTTGAACGTGTGGTGAGGGCGTCAAAGTTCTTTTCCATAAGATAGTGCAACAATCTTAGTAATTGTACTGATAAAATGGCACATAGTTCTTAATTTGTACAAAATTTATTTCCACATGACGCGTGTCGTAGACACTAAAACATTGTCTTGATAATTCCCACCATACCGTGCTACGTATCACACATGATATTAGTAATTGCAGGAGGTTGAAGAACTGAGGTTGGTTGTGTTACCTATTCAGAATGACCTCAATTGGTTGAAAGCGTTAGAGTTCATAATAAATACTGTGTGGTATATGACAAATTTAATTTTTGAATCCATCATGTGACCATTCCGCAAATTGAACCCGCGAACCATTTATTCCATACCTTCCTCTGATGCAATAATATATTTTTGCTGCTGTGCGCATCTTTATATTCAAATGTGTTTCTTAATTATACATGAGCCGTATTAGCCTGAATACTAATAGCATAAAATGAAGTTAACTGGTCATTTGTTTGCAATAGTTTTCTTTGTATTGTCAATGCACTCAAATTTATATATATTTAGTTCGTAAAATATTTTTTTACTGCATTGGTCTTTGTGGACTCAGAATCTGTTGAATATTTTAACATCTACCCGATGGAATTGTTTGTGTAGATTGGTTGGAGAGGAAAGATAATATAGGAGTAAATAGGCTCCCACTCATATCTGTTTTAGCAATATGTCTTATATTTATCTGCAGAGAATAAATTATTCATTCCTGCGAAAGTTTTATCGAAATTCTGTTTTTGTCCCGGTGGGCATAATACTGCGTGCGAATCCGATTTTAGACTCGATAGATATACTTAGAAAGGTGAAGCATCTTTGGGAACGTATGTATAACTATATTTAAGGCCATTAGGCCTTCCAGTTCCCCGATGATTCGACTTTCCCGACCTATTTCGGGCGTAAGAGGAACGAATAGGTAGCCTTTTGGAATGCGTTTTAGTATAAATGAGACCTCTTGCTAAATTGAGAGCAGCATTTGACGAGTTGATTCGTTACATCCCGCTATATCTCCCTTGTTGACAGAATTCAAATATTTGTTCATCTAGCGTTTATACACTGAGCCATACCAAGGCATTAATTTAAGGCAAGGCTCTATTCTCTTTCTGCAACTAAACATTCTTCTCAATGTGTTTACTGCAAGGTAAATACGCTCTATGGATTTCCTTATTTCAAGTTCGAAAACTATTCTCTCGTGAGAATAGCTGAATAGCATGTGTACAAGAAGGCCAAAATAGGCTGATATAGTCCATGAGAGTAATTTGTGGGTCATACATTTGTTACAGTATTACACGAACACCGCCTAATTAACAGCCGTCGTATCCACGGCGTGCAATAATTCATAATGAAATACGACGTACAATATAATTTTGACAACGATGCTTAGGAGTAGCTACGTACTTAATGCTAGTAGTTTTTAAATATCATTTCGTTCGTAATTACGTAACAGTCTTGACATACCATGAACTGAATCTGTGTTTTCAACTTGGGCGAATCTTCTATCTGTCACCAGTATGTATGATACATTTCGTGGACTAAGAAGCAATAAAAATACCATTCATTTTTACCTATGTAGATTCTTTTCGCAGTCGTAAGTATGATTTATTCTACATTTTCACTTTCTCACGTTGCTAATTTAATGTTATGCTTGTACCTTTATGTTTATATTTATCTTTTTGGTCCATTTGGTATTCTGGAAAAAATGGAAGTACTTAAGAACCCCGATTACAAATAATAAATAAATTGCTTGACTTCAAAAATGTTGCATATTTGGCATATTTCGGAAATTATATTACAAAACGCGTGAATAGCTAATTTTAGCCGATTATTTTTGCTTTCAGTTGTCTGCAAAAGAACTATTTTGTCTAGCATAGGTTAGGTCGTGAATATGGTTTTTAGCAATTAATTCATCCAGCCGTGAATTAAATTTACCCAGTTTGATAGTAGAACAACTTCTCTCATTGCTTGTTTGATAGTACAGTTCGTATCTCCCCACAAACAATTTATATTTCATGCTGTTTGAATAATTGTTGCACACCCGCCGCAAAAAAATGGCATTGCATATGCATTTAGAGTTGCCGGAAAATTTCTTCCCCGAATACAGAGCTGAATATTCAATTCTTAATTTGATGTGCACTCTATTTTCGTTAAAACCCCAATGAATGTTTATTTACTTTAAAAAAAACCTCGCAAGGCAACAATGCAAAAGCGACTTACATAAATTGCAACCTTGATAACATTATCAAATAATAAAACCAAAACGGTAAAACAAAACCATAAAATGGTGTATTTTGGACACCGTATCAACGAAGATCTGAAGAGTTTTGTTTTTAAGTCAACACCGTTTGTATCTCTCCACAAAGAATTTATGTATTTCATGTTGTTTCATTCATTGTTTTCCCGCCGCCAAAATGTCATTACGTATGCATTTAGAGTTGCCGGAAAATGTCTTCCTCGAATCCAGAGCTGAAGATTCTTTCGTTTCGCCTCGGAAATCTTTCGCGTGACCTCCTTTCCCTTTTCATCCTCTCGTCTTTTATTCGGGTCTTATGTTTATCATATTTTTTTTCCTTTCCCAAGCGACTTGCATTTTTCATCTCCCCGGGGAAGAAGGCCGCCTCACTTCCCCGCTCAGCGGTTCTTCCTCTCCCGACGCTATTCCTAATGCATCGATCAGCTTCTTTTATTGATGCGATACGGCCTACCACAAAACGTATTTCGCTTCGTTTTTTTATTCCTTCGTTTCCCTCCTGCAATTTATTACTTACTTCAGTAGATGTACGATTTTATATATTCGTGCTTATTTATATGCAATTTTTTTAGATTCCTTCCCGGAGCATTTTTCCTCCTGCTATTCATTTAATATACTCGTAGTTGTTTTCATTGCTAGACACTCACTTGATTATTGTTTGCCAACGCATTCTATTTAACTCATCTGAAAACTCTATGACCCAGGATAATTAACCTCTTGCCGGTGGAGTTCAAACTAGTATAAAGTAATTGTGCTCTTTTGAAATGCTAGTCAAACAGTCGAAGTTAAAGGGATCGATCTTCTATTGTCAATGAAAAAAGTGGATAAATGGTTCTTAGTGCTGCTTTCGGCTAGAAAATCACAGAGTAGCCATACCCAGCTCAGTTGGATGGTCGTGTTGACTAATAGCAAACAGCAAAAATGTTTACACAACTCTTTCATGCTCATATTTTTATACGCATCATCCTTCAACCTTTGCTGATGTGGAAGTGCAGTACGTTTTCGTAGATGCAGAAGGTTAGTTGAGGTTTATGCTACTCTGCGCGTATTTTATGTTTATAAGGGAAATATGTTTGTTTGCTACCAGTAATTGCTCAAATGTTTAACAATAATCGAAGGACTAGTTCGGTAAAAGAGGATACTACAATATTTCGATACGGTAGTTGGCAATTTTTTACTTTCAATCGTTCTTACTTCGCCAATCGTTCGTAGAAACTCATTTTTATCAACCATCTGTAATCCCTTTGAACAGGGATAATGAGCCTCTTGGCGATTGAGCTGAAATTAATGTTGAGTAATTGTTCCCTTCGGAAATGCTTGTAATATCTTACGAATAAGTACCACTTCAAAAACTACAGAGAAAATTCCAGTCCACCTTAAGGCCTTGGACCCTGAGAAACTATCTATCTGCTGGTGGCCCATGTTGATGGTAGAAATTAATGTAAGTTTCAAGGCGGCGCTCATCCCCTTAGTCTTCGCTCGTTTGCCGCTACGCCTCCCGGCTGTCTTTTGTTTTTCCTGCTCCTTCGCTCGCATCCAGCTTTCATCTTCCTTTCACTCCCTTGTCTTCCTTGTTTATCATCATCTCTTTCCTCTTTAGAGTTCCCGGGGACTTGCATACATCTCGGCAGGCCTTATCTCTTTAACCCCATTCTGAAACTAAGACCCACACCCTTAAGGGTTTTTACCACCTCCTTGTTCGTCAAATCCTCTTTCTTGTTTCCCAAGCACACCTTCTCCCAGGGACCACGGTTTGAACTTCTCTTTACACGCTCCCCTGGCTCAGGATAGAATCCAAGCTGACATGTGGTTGAACTCGTTCGATTATGCTTAAAGGCGTTTATATCATTTTACACCTTCGGATGTTAATGTCAATGATGACTTTTAATCATGTTTTTGCAAAAAAAAACACTGTAATCATTGAACACGCGGAAACATTATTGTTTCAGACCATCGATGATGCTATTAAAGACTATTTTTCAATGTAACCATCGAATAATGTAGTCAATATTATTATTCTAATAAGACAGGCTTAAGTGATGACTGCATTCATTTCTAATCCATCAAAGATAGAAGAAAAGTATTTAAGATACTTCTACGCAATGCACAAGTAATATAGCGCGTTATTTGGTTCGCATATTGATACGATTTCATTATTTTTCTGCTTCTTGTCACGTCGATAAGAATCAATTGCGGTTTGGCAATATATACATGTCCATCCGTCCTGGGGCACTATAGATCTTTCTGAATTTTCATTTTATTGGTGAAAGCAACAATTAACCTACGATTTTTTTTTTCACGCATTTCGTCATTTCCACTCTTCAAGATCTTTTTCTTCAGTAGTTTTCCCTTATCACTTTAACCAAGATTTTGAAAAACTGTCTCTCATGAAAGTGTCCAAAATTGTACTTCTGAATAAGCCTTAAATGGATGCTATTCTTTCCAAATCAGCACCATACCACTTCCCTTGACTTAAGAATTAATTGTATCTTTAATAAATTGGAGGTATAAGACCTGTTTCCTCGATTGGTCTCTATGAATGGATATAATGTTCTGGAAAACTTGTGAACATTTTTAGTGAGGTTTGTGTAAAAAATCTTGATGGATAGACTTGTAATATTTTGGATTCCATGGTTTCGATTGGTAGTTTTTGAGCAATTGTTATTTCATTAAGCTCTTCAATGATGATCATCCGTTATCACAGCTTGTCTCCCTGCTTCCAATCTTAAATTTTTCCTGATAATTTACAAACATTTAATATTTTTCTTGATATTAGTCCATTAACTTTCTACTTGTTTATCTTTTTAAAATAGCATTTTTTGATGATGATCAGTAGATGTTTCATTTTTTTATTTGAGTTATTTCCTGTTTAAATGATTTTATTTTCTTTGCTGTTCGTCAGTGGAGTTAGACCCACCATTATCATATTTACGGATTCCAACTCATTTACCAAAGTTCATTATTTTTTTTGCAAAATTACCTTTCCTATTCCTTTTATTCTATTGCTGTCTCAATATTTATTTTCCACCCTAACTGCTGTTTTTAATTCGGTTCTCCCTTGAAATTTTCTCCCTCGTGCAAAACCCTGCTTTTTCAAAGTTTGTTTCTTCTTTCACCACCTTTTCCTTTGGTATTAGACTCTAATTTATTCCAAATACAACTTTTCCGCTGGTGATATGTTCCACAAAGTCTTGCTTGCCAGCTCCTCGTCTTTCTTGCCAACATCTGCCCGACGGAACACCATTTATCCTTTTGTCTCTCCTCATCCTCCTTGTTAGCTCCGCTTTACAGCGAGCAAACGGCAGATCCAGCATTAACATACATGAAAGCCAAAGCAAGTTGGGGCCCCCCCGCGTTTACTCATGCGCGCCGCTAGTTTGCCATCGTGTTCCGCAACTTTGTCGAAAATTTTTTTAATGATATTATCTTGTGTAAATTTGCCTTATTATTGTGTGTTGTTCTCTGAAATAGAGTTAAATTTACTATCTTTAATTATGAAAGATGGGTAAACATTCTCCAAATATTTCTTATTCATAAGTTTAAAAAGCAGCGTATGTTGAAACAATTGCGAGCATATTTAAGGCGAAAGTTATAATCTGAGGTTTCGGGCGAGATGGAGTGGAAACGGTACCTGATGATGCTGCAAGCGAAACCGGTGGTACCAATAAATTTTAAATTGTGGAAATTGCTCCTGCTTCTCCATTAGTTAAGACGAAAGTTTACTTGAAGTTATCAATTCTACTCAAATCTATATAATTAGCAAGAATGAAGGTGCTAGTTCTTTCTGTGGTGGGCAATGCAGTTCAATTAGCCAACTATTGTAATGTGGATTGTATTTTTAATGTGTTCATCAGGGCTATTCTTCCTTCTAGCTCTTTCACTACTATGTGACTTTGTATTCTTTGTGCTTACAAATTCACGTAATTTCATATTAACCTATACTCCATGTCAATTTCCCGGCATTTCTCTTCTGCCAAACGTAAAAATCTCATGGTTATCGAAACAAGGTTTTCTGCCCAATTTGTGTCAATTATTTCTTTCGTATTATCTGTAAATAAAAATTTTTCGGGCTATTATGTTCCATTATTGTCATAAAACTCGTTTGACTGATTAGGTCACTATTAGTATTAGTGCTACCGATAATTTCAAAAATTTACTTCATTCACCCATTCCTTAACCTTATCACAGTTCATCTTCTTTTTTACCTTCACACCCTTGGCAGTCTTTTTCGGGTGCCATGTCTTATTTCTATCACTTTTCTTAAATTATAATATTATCCCCCTTAAGCATCATAACGCCTTTCTCGTCCCTTCCGCATCTTATATCCATCCTGAAGCTAGATAAAACTTTAAGGGCAGTAGCTACAGTTTCATTCCTAATCTACTAAGAAATTTAAGTCGTTAATTCATTGAAATACTGTTCCCAGAATCCTGAATAACTACTAAGACGAATGTAGTTAGCATGAGTACATGCATAGAGAACATATCATAGCATTTTAGTAACCTCATTACTGTAGTTTTTCCTATTTATTCCTCATTTATCATCTTTTATGAAATTTTAGTCGTCAATTCATTGAAATGAAGTTCCCAGAATTCTGGATAATTACTAAACAAGTGTAGAATGAGGATATAATTAATGTGTGATAGCATTTTAGTGTCCTCCTTACTGTAGTTTTTTGTATCCTAATTACTCCTCATTTCTAATATTCTATGAAATTTTAGTTGTTAATACATTGAAGTACAGTTCCCAGAATTCTGAATGGCTACCAAGGTAAGTATAGTAGGAGTATATAATCAATATGTGCTAATATTTTATTATACTCCTTACTGTAGTCAGTTTAATTTGATCAATCCTTTTCCTATCACATTTATGCCACTTTCTTCTTTACTAACGTTAGGCCTTCCCCATGTCTTACACATCCCCTCCCGGTTTCTTTTATATCTTTCCTCCATTTCTTGTATATCCCTTCTATATCTACTATATGCCCCTTCCATATCCATATCGCATATCCCTCCCTTCCTCTCTTTTTCGCACCCTCTCCCTCTGCATTTCCTCTCCACAGGGTCGCTTCACACCCCATCCCCTCTTAAGCCGCGCCACAATCCAATTTATATCACCCTGGCTGTCATATACATACTCCGCACTCCCCTCTACCACCACCACTGGTTTCTCCCACTTTCGATTCCTGACGCTTGACGAATTCCCTGGCGCCACGGAGGCGCCACCGCCACAAGGAGGAATCCCTTTTCCGAGAACGCTTCCCATTTTCGCGCGGTTGTCTCCGCTGAATGCGCCCTCAGAAGCGATTTGGGTCGATTGAAGGACATAAACAGTTCCCCCGCCAAAAATCTTGATTTAGGGATGTCCCCCCTCCCTACTCCATATCCGAGTATAATTCACGCCTCGTTGCGATAGCGCTTGCCATTTACTTTTCGTATTCTTCCTTCAATTCGAAAAGTAAATGAGGAGCAGGAAGATCGTTTGACTGAGGAGGTCACTAACCAGTGGATAAATTCTGAGATTTTCATTCCAGTAATGTAACTTCCAACCACCGTTCTTCTCCCGCTATATTTCCTCGAAGATTGTAGATTGAGGAAATCGGATGATGGCACTTTATTCAAACTACATTCCATAGGGATATCACCTTAGATATTTCAAAAAAATATAATTTTTTTTCTAGTAGTTAAAGAAAGTATTTTATCGTACGTTTGTCCGGGGAATGTGGTAGGTGAGTGGGTAGGGTAATTTGGCTTCTGCCATATAAGTGCAAATCTCAGATGAAGCCTATGTACAGTCCAAAAATATTCTCGAAGAAGAAGTTACAGAGGAAAAATAGTTTCCTATCCTGCCCATAATGTGTGTTACCCGTATGCCTGTGGCTTAGTCTAGGATGTGATGTAGCCTTGTTTTTGAGTGAATCAGAACTTTTTAAGAAGGTAATAAAATCCCTCGTATGATGTTAATGTCTGGTTAGGGGATAACTTAACTCGTACGAGTTTTTGTCTAATTGAATTTACACGTGAATGAGAACTAAAATGCATCGGATAATCACCGAATTTGTGCGAGCTTATGAACAGAAAGTTAAACCTGTTCTGGTTTGGTTTATGCATTCGTATATGTTCCTTTCCGGTCTACCAAAATCGTTCATGTGTTCACGTATTAACTCGTTCGTGTTTACAGACCGTATAACCAGGGCTTCAAGGAGTATTCCTATAGATTGCAAACCTGATGAAAGAGTCCGAAATATTCGGCGTTTCGCACTCATTTCTGATGATGGAAATCTTTTAACCAGATCACGACTCGGATTACGTTATGTAACAGTGTGGATTTAAAATTATGGATCTGTGGCTCGAATAATGGAACTGTAAAAAATTCAATTGTTCCTACCCCTCTTTCACCTGGTTAAGGTTAGGGATTATTAGGTTCATTTCGACGTCCATAGCTTATATTTGAGGCATGCGTTATCGGTATTAACGAAGCTCAAATAAATCCTGAGATTGTTTTATAGTAATAAGATTACTTTTCAGAGGTATCCATGGATTCCTTTTTTATCATTGCTAGTAATGTTTGAAAGTTGAGCGTTCTAAAAAGCAAGGCATAAAAACCGATGCAATCTCTACCCTATCCTGGTTGTAAACGGCTCGTTTACCAGAATCTGATCCTGGAAGTGTTATTTTTCCTTTATGTCCTCTCTTTATACCCTTATTATTGAGGAAATAGGAAATACCGGAGAGGATTCTGAATGATGCCATTCAATTTTCGTGGCAATGACTTAGCAGGTAGAGAACTGGCTATGGTTGAGATTTGGAAAATAAACGAATAATGAGTTTGCCAGAATCTTGGAGCTTTAACTATGCATATAAAGAATTTTATCCTTATCTTAAAACTTATTAGAATTGTGTCTAACGAAGACCCTTGTATACCTCTTCCCATGAGAGAGTGGAAATTATTCCTGAAGACTTTTACATTTATTTTCCTCATAAAGATGTGTTAGTTGTTTTAATGGAAATTTTTTGTTGAAACGTTAATACCTAAATCAATTTGCGATATTGAAGAAAAAAGTTCTACACATTACGTGCTTTTATTATATTTGGTGGAGGCGACCGACAGCTGAGGTCATTTGCGTCATGGGGAAAGAGTTAAGAGTGTAGTGTGGAGTGAAACCCGGCGTCGGCATTAACCTGTTCTTAACGATAGCCGCCAAGGGGACCACGGCGTAACGTCCTATCCGACGGACGGAACGTAGCACTAGAAATTCCCTACACGGAACACTCAAGTAGGATGGGTAAGTCTATGGAAAATCATCTGCCACCGCCGGGATTCGAACTCGAGCCCAAGAGGTGAGAACCCAACACTATAGCCACCACACCAACCTGATCCCCACAGTACGTGCTTCAGGGGGAAATTCAATTTTAATTTTTTTTTACTTTTTTCCTATCTTCGAGTAATAGTAATATTTTGTTTTTAGAGTGCCTCGACAGCTAAGGTCATTTGCACCACTGAAAATCTATAAAATCAAATTTTAAAAGATAAATTTTTTAAAAATATTTAAACATTCATAAAAATTTTGAAATAAAAGGGATAGTCAGATGATAAAAAGGTTGGAGTTTAAACGCTGTTAATTATCCCGGTCTCTATTTAAAACTTTATGACTCGGCCGATACTGTCGGGGTCGTCTCCTAGGATGTGCCCTATGTCTCCTCCGATGTTCAGCCGATGGCGCACAGTATGGTATTTTTCACACTCCGTCGGGAGATGTCTCTCCTATCTTCGAATTTCATTCATCGCCGTCATATTGTGAATAGTTTTGAAACTTACCGATGCAAAAAATTGGAATGATTTTGCCATGGTTTGTGAGTGGATAGAATACTGAAGTTGGGAGTTTCAATGCTGGCCTCTGGCTTTTGTCGCAGCCACTGTGACCACCATGGACGGACTTCGCCAGGGCGGAAATCTCCTGGGGGACCCAGGGCTTCTATCCCCGTAATGTATCTTTCCTGACCGTTGCGTGTACCTATGAGTTTTTTGAACAACTGTACTGAAATCAAGATAGTAATACTCAGACTGTTTATTTACCGGTTTTTAATAGTTCCTAGGTCAAATGCGAGTGAAGCCTTGAATAACTTTACAACAACGTGCGTGGCAGCTATCTGAGATATATAATGTTTTTAAATTCGCAGACTGCCCTCGGAAATAAGCAACCACCCAATCATGGAGAGAAGTTCACACCCTAAGTCTTTATCTGGGGTGATCTCTGCCCTCTCGCATACTATAACGCTAGCGGTGAAATCATCTGACGATCCGCACTAGTTTTCATATTTCACTCTCCACGCGGTCACTGAAAAAGCTCATCCACCGATTTTTTCTCTTCATGCCCATCAGGGATTTACAACTAATCCTAAAGTAATGAAGTCACGTCAACTATTCCATTAATGGATTTCCTTTTGGAGACTCTCTGTATGCTGATTTCCTTGCCTCATGCATACAGTGAATTATATAGGTATTAAAAGTGAAATTTGCGTTTGGAAGCATGCTCCAAATATCTCAAATATTATAATTAATTTAAATTGAGTAAATTAGGAAGTTATTGATAGCACAATGTCGTTAAATTCAAAGATTTTTATTGAATTTAGAAATAATTTTCCTTTGACGTATGGTATTGTGAGAAATAGGTCAGTTTCTGGTACTCCTTACAGAATCATCTCATCAGCAACCGGTTGAAATGGGAAAATTTCGGTCCTAATTTGCCTTAATACAATACGTCACGTTCTTTATTCCACTGTGTGAAATTTTTCCTATCAAACATAAGTAGTGAGGTAATGCGAGACTGTTTCTAAGATCCTTGGAAATTAGTCGCTCTGCATTATATATTCCATACCGTGGCAGTGTGAGGCACAACTTCTTTCTTTTTATGTATTTATTTATTTTCGTACAACCGGATACAGTACATACTGACCTATTTTCTTCGTGGTAACAATTTTAACAATTACACGTGCACGAACAACCATAACCTGGATAGGGAAAACCTACCCAGGCTGGATTCAAACCCGTGACCTCTTGTTCGACAAGTGAGGACTTTACCCCGCCGCCACCGATGCCGGCAAATAATGAATTTCCAGCGGGTATTCAGGAACATCGATACTTTCCTTCTGACCTGTATTACGGTTATTTTTGCTGACTCAGCGATACTTCCACCGATCCGTCTTCGCGACACACATTTGGGAGAACAAAGACGCTAACCCTAGGACGTTCACTCAGGGTGCACATCAGGGATCGGAAAGTAGTCCTTCAGCCACGTCAACTATTCCATCCCTTACGAAGCCTCACCGAATGCAGGCTGAAGTGTGTATCCATCACACGGCCCTTCGTCCCGCACGATATAAATCGAGATGATATCTATTCGCCCTTCCCGGAAGTCTCTGTGGACAGCGCGGCGTGATAAGGCACGCTCCAGTTTCAGCTGCCGTGTATGTTGCCACCGCCCGCTTCTGCAGACGAGGGTGGTGTCCCAGGAATCTGTCACGAGGGGTAGAACTCCCCACTTGGGAACTTGACTGGAGATTAGGAGCATGTCTGCATACAACTCAGGAAGCCACTCGAACTGTGTGCGTCGAAAGGAGAGACGTCTCGTCACTCCTTGACTCACGGCCGTCCGACTTACAAACATATTACGAGGTCACGAGTCACGTTGTGAAATTGAAGGGTAGAAACTTACAGTTCGATACTTCACAGAATATTATATGTCCTTTTCTTCAATTTTGTTCCTGATAATCATATCAACACCATTGTAAATTGAGTCCTTAAAAACTCCAAGTAAGCATTCAACGTGAAAAAAAGTGAAAAAATGTATCTTAACTGGAAAACTTTGACGCTTTTATATGCATATTTCAAGTAATGTCAATTTAGAAATGGCAATACATATATATTGTTGTAGAAATATTTTACGAGATTCTTTTAACAAAACCTGTCGTTGGCAATACTAACATTGGCTCGGGTGGTTGATTCCAAAACCCTCTTGATATCCCTAGGTAGGAGAATTGCTTGAATCGTTCTAAATTTATACCGATATGTAATCAAGGACTCAATTATGAAGTAGTAAGCGAAGGGAATCCCTTACGACCGGAATCTATTCCATACGATTCACTCTCAGACATCTGTGGGACTCTCTATTACTGGATAGAATCATTTTTTTCTGTCCCGTCTGGTCCGCTTGTATTCGGGACGCCCTCAATGGACGATGGTGTTCAAAACTTTGCTTATTTTTCGCGAGTTCCGAATTTCGGCCTCCTGCTTTTCATCCCGTTCGCTCTCCTGCTCTCCCCCCCCCCCCTTCCATGCATAATTTCCGAGAGATACGTCAGCAGGGGTACGCTCCGCTCCGTCTCGCCGTGAAAAACATGGGCTGCACTCAGGACATCGGAAAAGAAGGTAGATTTACGCGGCTGGATGTCTCGACGCGAAAGAAAACAAAAGATAGCGGGCGGAATTCTTTCTTTTTTTCTGGCGTCAGGCCCTGCTTCCGGTAGACGACCGTGCTGTCTCCCTATCTCGGCACCGCAGCGCTTCCGAAGACAAAAGACGGGTGGGCTGCGAGATTCCTCACGGACCAAATGTTCTTCAATCTCCCTACACACCTCCAATCCCATGTTTAAAAAAAATAATAAATGGATAAAAGCATTAGCGAAACCTCGGATATTCTACTGGAGTTCATAGAATTAATGTTTCCGTAGTGGGACATCAGTTCATAAACCTTTTTAGAGAGGCATCCCTTAGCCTTCGAAATAACTTCTTTTAAAACGACTGGCTGCTGTTACCAAAACTCGATGCACTGTTTTTCGATTTTCGTTGGGATGTAATAATTATTTCTTTGTTTGAAAATTTTTATTGTTGGTGATATTTATGACCATGATTGTGGTACTTGTATTTTTATTATATTGATAAATACCAGCTAGGAATTCTAACTCTAATCCAACCTTCGAGTAATGAGAAGAGAATATTGGTTAGTTAAGACCTTTAATTATTTATGAAATAAAATTCCTAGTTAATACTGGTGAATAATAATATAAACATTTGCATCCCGCGTAGCCATACCAACAACAACATTCTCATTTCAAACGTGAAGAGGTTATTTTCAGACTTAATTTAGAGAACACTATCATATTAGTCTATTATCATACACATTTCGACGTATATCTCGCCTGGAAGCAAATGTTTAGTATTTCGTGGCTACGGGGACTTGATTAATTCATTAAGCTTCTTCAGCTGTTTTACATTGTAAAATTTCGTGTTTAATATTTCTTTTATTACAAACTTAGGAGAAAATGACAGTTCAGGATGCGGCACAGGTATGTAAATACCATATTGCAATAAAGCCTGTCCCAACGGACTCTCCTATTAACAATCACCCCTCATAAAGACCGGTATTTCAAAGAGGCGATTATAGTGCCCTTTTTATGCGACTTAATGCCCCTATCAAAGACCAAGTTTCCCTCCAGCTTAAGACCGCCACTTTGCAGGAAATTTCCCTCCATTCAGCGAATGAAATATAATGCATAATGGAAACCAAAAAAAAAGCGGAATTTATACATGCATTTGTTACTTTTTATCGCAATTTTGCATATATGTTTGATGTACTGACATGCCTGTGGTTGACATTGGCAATTTGTTTCAAATGATACGCCTTTCATTTTATGATTGGATTGGAAAATATTGAATTAGACTACGGTAATTTATAAATTCTCCGGTGAATCTATAATAATATTTACACTTATTTCCAGCTACCTAAAACGATTCATAAGCTCAGCAGATTTCCTTTTTTTCACCCTGGCCTCAGTAAATGCATCTACTCGAAGAACAGACCTCTCAACCCTGTTCAACGACAACCCTTCAGAACAAACATTTTTCAGTTGTACCATAAGTGGTAGCTTAATAAAGGTTTTACTGTGTACTGATTGCAATGCCTAGAAGGAACGTTGAAATATTACTTGTGAAGCCATGTCAAATTATCTTATGTTTACTTTCTACAGTTCTAGGATTGATTTTCGGTACTCCGGTTAAACCCTTGAACAAACGCCCCACCTTTACTTCCCGTATTTTATTTACCGAGTACACATATCAAGTTTCAATAACTTTTCCGGATGGGTACAGAATTACGATATTATAAGTAAAAATAAGCCCTTGAAATGAGTTTTGGGTACATTTCTTTTGTATCTCTGAATAGTTTTCATGAGATGAATTACCACCAAGCTATCCTGTCAAGATTTCATCGGAAATTTGTTCAGTTTATCCCTTAATATGTGTTACGGAATTGCCTCTTGTATTGGCACTTTTCCACAAGTTTCTTGCGCTCCACATAGCGCTTTTCGACCGTTAGATCATCCTAAAGTACACCATGATTTTGTCAGTTTATGGAGCTGTATTAATTCTATTCGTATGAGTGAGGGTGAGAAGGGGAAGGTTGAAGAAGAGGGTGGGGAGATACTTCATTGGGTGGTGCGCTGGTGGATTGGGATGGCAAAGAGGGGGGAGCGGTCCATGAATGTCATCTCCTTCGTTAAGTAATTGCCTCCTTCATGTGCAATTTCCAATCTTTCTTGAGCGTCGAGTCTTCGGCCTTTTTCTCTCTACGTGGACGATTTCCAGATCAAATTCACATCAATGGTTCTCTTCAAGGAGATGTTTCGCCACGAGAAAAGTCGTATCTAATTTCACAAAGCATTTCCTCCGCAAATCCGATACAAGTTCCGTCCTGTCTGTCTTATGTACACTTTGCCGCAATCGTTGGATTTTATTCTATACACACATGGCTGTGGAAAAGGGTGTATTGTGCTTTTTATGCGTCAAAGATCTTTTCCAAGGTAGCTGGGCTGTAAAAATAACCTCTAAGATAATTTTTAGGCATATGTTTATAGATACATAGAGATACTCAAAATTTCTAACCCGCGTATGATTTTAATTTCACCGCTTAGATAGAAAATCGTAATGGCTCGAGTAGGTAGGCCAATGCCAAAATAGTGAGGTAACTGTGGAATCGTTTCCATTTTTCTTGATTAATTTTTTTTTCTATTTTCTTACGAAGCGAGCGCTTTTCCGGCCATGAAAATTATGAATATCATCGGGAAATGTAGAAATATTATATGAAGGTATTCAGTATGAATATCAGAACATGTGCTCGCAACGTGATTACATCTACCTCTAACGGTATATAACCGTAAAACATTGACCGTAATATTCAAGGATTAAATTAGTCATGAAAAAATCATTGTTATTTGCCGGGAATTCGAACCATCATCTCCCAATTGCCGGTTAGGCATGCAGGTATGTTACTAGGTACACCACCGAACTATTTTATTCCAGGGCGAATCTCATAAATTGGCCGTGTGTATGTCCGTGCTTTACTTCCCGTATTCCATCGCCTTTATTTTCCATTTTGCCAACTTTCACCGCGAGGCGTCGCACCATCGCTCGATGCCCGTGACCTCCCTCCATTCCACTACCTCGCCTTCCCACCGAACCTCCCCATCTCCCCTCGCGAGGGCGCGTCTAATTCAGGAACAGGCAATTTGTTCGAGGTGAGATTTACGTCTCGGAAGATTATTGCGACGAGAAAGTGAGCCGTCTCTTCCTCCAGCGGCGGCGGCGGCAACCTCGGGAGCGCATTTGTAATTTGTGACCCCGCCGCGAGAGGGCACTGATGCGGATTTAGTTACTTACCGGGAGAAATACTTGTTTGTACCATGGTATTTGCTACGTCGATAGGTTTCCATGGTGGTGGTAGCCGTATTCAAATTAGTAACTCCCACACACCTGACGCTTGATACTTGTCAAAATATGCTTTCCAATTATTTATCTCTTTCTATGGCGATTGTGTGAGTGTTGATGTTATCACTACTCAGCCTCCGAAAAAATACGATTACCATTTATTATATTTCTCTGCCCTGGCTATCATACTCCCCATTCCTTTGGTTGTCAAATTCTTTGAATGCCACATATTCAAATGCAGAAGGCTCTGTCAGCTTCTTCAGTTCACAAAAAATTAGTTCACGGCTCTAATTCATGGGTTGATACCAATAATCTCATGAATTCAAGTATCTTCGTTGTTCTTTGAATACCATTGCGGGATGTATATGTACATTCAGGGTGAAATATGTTATGTATACTCCCATTTTATGCCTAGTCTATGCATCTGAGTTATTTAGGACCATTTTTATCTAAAAAATCCTACTTATTACCCATCGTTCTGTCAACTTTATCAGCACATGAAAATTTTCCCCAGGAGGAAATTATTCCCTCTTCGCCATTTTTTTTATTTTTTAAGGTTTTGGTCCTAAACTCAAAAATGGAACAGGAATACTAACTTAGCTTCGTTTAAAGTTTTTGGATGAAAACTTTCAAAACGGAAAGTATTTTCAGGCTTTCTACTTCTAGAAAATTTTGAATTAAATGCATAACTTTTTTGTTCATGATTTTTGTCAGCGAACTCATCATGTTTTTTGCATATCTTATCCAGCTATATAAAACTTTAGCAGTAGCATTTTTGTTTTCTCATATTTGATGGAAACGAATCTATTACATAATGTCTCTACTCATCAGAACGTGGTCAATAACTGTAAGGTGAGAAAAGGCTTCAAATTAAATTTATTAAAAATGCCATAAACATCATTTTATCTTGTATAATTTCATATGGTGCTTACATAATCGCATGCGTCCATACAGTTGTTTTCCTTCAATGCACTTTTTACACCTAAGTATGTTTACCCAGTCCTCGCAGTATGGGCGTTTATTTACCCTAAAAAATCGTGAATCTTTCTTGGCAGTTACTAAAAGTTGTGTTGTTAACGTATTCGGAGGATTTCACGTTTATAGAATTTAAGTAGAAAATTTGGATAATTCATATGTGAGCAAGTATGATTAATAGTGCATTTTTGACCGAACCGTAATTTGAGATTTCTTTATATTTAAAGCGATATAGGCTGGGGGTTGTTTCATTCTAGAACATTATCGATTGAATAGGGCTCAAGATTTTGATAAATCACTCACTTCGCTATTGAATTGACCACGTACAAAATAATCCAGCTTATTTGAAGATATTATACCTGAGTATAAATGATGTATTCCTAGTGCTCAATTGCTATTGATGTCCATTTGAAAGGGGTTCCATGTTGAATTGGCACTGAATGCCCTTCGGTTGAAGTATCAACACTCAAATATTTCCCAGAGATCTGCATGATAGAATTAAAGTCTACTAAGAACCTATTTTGCGCTAGTTAGTGAGCCCTGAAATGCTATTTTTGTGAGATTTAAAGTCAAAAAGAGGTTTCGCAGCGGTATAACCTCACCTTTTTGAGTACAAAAAAATGCTTTCAATGCCGCATGACCGAAGGTAAATTTACATTGAATTTAACCAACGCTACTCATACTTCCATTCATTCTATGCATGGAGTGACTCCTTTTCAACATCAAAGGCTTGCCCTGTGTAATTTTCCTATCGTTGCTTCATGTGGGACCTCAGACTTCAATGCAGAGGCTTTAATATTTTCCATGTTGTGCATCATTTCAAGCAGCCTTTATATTTTCAGAACCCAAATCTACTTATTCGTTTGGAGATGAACGTTTCCAGGATTTTCAATACACACGCCTAATGCATATCATTGCATATTATTTTAATTGTAACTTATAAAAAAATGTGTGCTACATTTCTTTCATGCACACTCTTCCTTTCTGCAAACCAAGGCTATTGAATACTATTTGGAAACAAATTCACTGTTAAAATACTATTTGCTAGGCAACATGAAAACTGGAAAAGGTTCATATGGTTCACAGATTATTATTGACCCAGGTTTAGGCAAATCATGTATTTTCAAGGTAGAACCGCGCTTTTGTTTGTTGATACAAGTATATAAAATAGCTCGCATCATGTGTAAATAAAAACCTGTGGACCGTACAAATATTTTCTTTCATTATGTTACCTGTTACGCAGTTTCACTTAATATCTCTATTTTTTCTTGAGTTATGAGGTATTTGCTAGATCCAGTCCAAAAATGCCTTTCCTCCCTCATTTCATAATATTGTTGAATGAGAGACAAAAAATTTCCTATGAAAATCTATAAGCCGAACTAAATTTCCTCGGTATTTTTTGGGGTCATTTTCTAGATGATTCAAACTCCTATTCCATTTCACACTTCCATTTTTTATTGCTAGCCTTGTTTGGCGAGGAAAAAATTATATTAAAAAAATTGAGGGGAGAACTTGAAAGATATCTGGCCTTCAGTATTCCTCTTTGATATGTAAAAGAGCCTCTGTTGACCCGAAGGTTAGCATAAATTTTTGGCCCCAAAAATTATATGTAGCCCGAGCCTTTCAAATTGCCAAATCTATGGATGCCTACCCAATGAAGATTTCCTCCGTAAGCGTTTGTGAAGGGTTTTGATAAACAGCGTTGATGTGGGGTGGGAACCATTTTCTCTCCCGTCGGGGGAAGACCGTTTGGTGCCCTTAAATAAATATGAGGCAATTTCGTCCGAAGAATGGAGGAAATTTATGGGTGCTATCAAGTCGCTCTCGATAAGTGTTAACGATCTCACGGATCTATTCGGCCTGTGTCCGAACCCATAATTTTCGAAGACAGCGGATGCCTCTGCTGAAAGGGTAGGGATGTGTTCCGGTGGGGAATTTTGAGGGCTGGGAAAAATTACATCCCAGCAAAACGAAGGGAACGCAGTCTATCACCGTACTGAAATCAGGGAGAATGCGAGACATGTACCATGAATGACAGATATATACCACGTATTGAAGCAATCTCTCAATTTTATTCAGCGAGGTTCTTGCCAACTTACCACTTACTTGCACTGGATAAGTGAATATTATAGCTATTTAGAACAATAAGCCTGATTCTGAATGTAGTACGATGCAATTTATATTGTTGCAACATTGAGCTCATTGCCTGGTTGTACGTTGGTGTTCCTAGAAGTTTTGAAAGACTATATGCTAGGATGTCCAAAAATAACCAATGTAATTTTTTTCCTGTGCCTACATAACATGATTATGCATTTATGGACGTTACGAGCAAAGCTCATTCATAATTTGCAATTATCTAACTGTAAAATTTTCAGGGGCCAACAATCATCAGACAGAAGTCACTAAAATGGTAACTTAAAAATTGGGGCAGGGCTTGTATTTTTCTGTGGAGGTAGGTTGTATGAGGGCGTCAAATATGCACGAAAGTACCCCATAATCAATTAGCTGTTATGGATTGTACTCATTTTGTGACAAGTTAATATTTCTGGCTGCAAATAAATAGTTTTATTGGCCATTTTTAAATTTGATGTGCTTGCTGAAAATGAAATTTATGTGTATAGTATTCTGTTTAACTTCAAAAAGTCTTCGTGAAACTGAAAGAACATCATTTATGAGCGTCAAAAAATGCATTTGCACTAAAACATTACAAAATTATAGATTTTGTAATGTTTTAGTGCAAATTTGTCCGAATTACCTAGATATTTCCGGCCGATCAGGAGTAAACTGATTTTTGTAACTGTTTGTGGTAACATCTGTACATTTTTTATTCAGTCAAACTTATCCATTCATCCTGATGACGATGGACGAGTCATCCTTCGAAACGTTTGTTTTACGCAACGAATAAAACCGATGGAAATCCCCGGAAGGCTTCACGCTAATGCATTCACACTGTTTGAAGTACCCACATGAAACATTCGTGTCCACTTTTTTTAACTGTATGTGATACTGCACGATAGGCTACGAACGTGAAGGGAACGCTATAAGGAACGTGAAGCCTCGCGTGTGTTGGCGGCATTACGGTGGTCAACCGGAATGTGGGTTGGGTCCAGTTTTCCCCCTCGTCCACCTCCCGCAGCCATGGACGGGCCACTTGAACAAACACTTTACGGTTCGTCGCACATTTTAAATGGCCATCAAACCCCCTCGGCACCTATTCCCACCCACCCCATTGCCCAAACCAATTCAGTTTCCCCATCCCCGGCCCTTACCTATAGTGTGGCGGGCGACTCCACCCCTCGCTCCTGCTTTAACACCACCCTTTGCTGAGTTTGAGTGGGGAGGAAGGGTGCGGGACCTTGCACGGAGCCTTGGAGCACCCCCACATCAATCCCAGCCACCCCTGCTCGGATTCCCTCAATGGGAAGAGTGGTAGAAGGAGTCGGCCAGGGGTGGCTAATCAGATTCTTCTCCCCCCTCCAACCCCTTCTCATGGCACAAACAAGACGGAATGTGGCACTTGGCTGGATATCCAATCCCCTCGACAACCTATTGTTATTACAGATTCCTTGTCCCTATGCATATTCATGGCGTGAGCTCAGCACACGCTTCCTCTAGCCCTTCCCAGCTGCTCTGAACCCTTTGATTTTAAATGCCTGGGTACACAGATCCCGACTACTATCCCAGCAACCATCACCACGCTATGTTAACACGCTTACCCATTCAAAAATTTAGATTGCATTTAATTACGCTCGATTAAGCACCGGGCCATATTACTTTTCAGGGAAACCCAACCCTTCGGCGAACCCCATATTAGACCCGTCTATTTATCCTTGACTTAATATCGGTTATCTTTTTTTCCAATAGCTGGTATGCACTGAAATCAGCCTTTCCGATTCCATCCGACCGTAATTACGGTTGTTATCTCAAGGAAACGTCCGGAAGACGAGGTAATTTACTCCGTTGAGAGAGGCTGATTGGGTTTGTTAGGAGAGAACTTGTGTGATAGAGGGAAGGTGAATAACAATACAGCGTCATATGTCAGTTTTCTCTCAAAGAAGTTTCACGCCCCTATATTCAAATTCAACCACGTACATTTTTCTTCACACAGGGGTGTTTTTAGATTTTTTCTGATGTAGGTCGCTTTAATTTGCTGTATTTTTACTTACAGTGCAATACTTTATATGGCAGGTTATAAATTATGTCAAGGGATGAAATATGTCACTATGAGATAGGATTGTTGACTGACGACGACGATTAGTGCAAACATTATTGCTCAAGAGAATAGCTAATGTAAATTAAAAGAGAATATAATTGCAATAGTGAAATGCGTAATAACTTGCAGCTCTGAAGCATGGCCACAAACGGTATAATCAGAAAACCGACTATTGAACTCGGAAATTGACTTCTAGAAAGAGATCTCGAAATTTCAAAAAATAATTGAATGAATGGTAATAAGAAGATAGAATGAATTTCAGTTTCTCGATGGTATAAAAAGTAAAAACAGCAATTGAACTGATATGCACCCGTGCAACGAATAGAAAATGAAAGGCCCCCGAATATAATGTTGCAGTGGAAAGCAGGGGTAACGCAAATGAGAGGCGGGCCTAAGAAAAGATGATACATGGGGTACAGAAGGAAATGACTAAAAAATAATTACATGAATAACTTTGTCAGGGAAAAGAGGTATGGGATAGGGAATAAGAAGACGTAGAACATCATTAAACAAAACCAAAATAATTTAATAATAAAATATTAATGCTTTCTCGGGAATCTCTTATAATCCGTTGTGAATTACGCATTGCGTATGCCAGAAAAAAGTAATTCTTCGTTAAAACTGTCGCGAGTACTCGTCACTGAGCTATGTCGCCGCGTCATTTCTTTGGGTGGCCCCAAAATTTCCCAATCGATGCTGGTCGCTTTCTCTAAGCATCATATAAGAGCATGTATGAGAGTAGCATGAATGAGAGGAAGTGACCAGCATTGGTCGTGAGATGTTGGGACAACCCAAAAATTGACGCGGCGACAGAGCCCAGAAGTTTTTATTTAACATGCCAGAAAAAGTGCTTTTGAGATTTGCCCAAAAGTAATTTTTCGTAAGAATAAAACCTATTTCCAGCATTCATCAACCAATTTGTATTATTTTATTTAGCGGTTTTAATGGTCGCTAAATAGTTTTTTTTAAGTTTATTGTTTCAAGCCTTGTCCATTTTTTTAATTGAACTCTTTCATTCCCCTTTGACGCTAAGTATTTCTGTTTCGCCCGGAAGGGGATGAATGAGATGAGAGGATTAAAAGGGTTCGTGAAGAGTCATGCGTAATTTTGCCTGATGACCTGGTGCTGGTATATCCCTTTTGATTGCTAATTTGTCTTTGTGCCGTTTTAGAACCCTTGCGATTGAGTTGTTCCATTGGCAGTTTTTTTCCATCTGTTGATTAAGGGAAAATCCGCGGAACGTGTTGCTAATGAAAATGATTGATGGAACCGAATAAGGCATGCGAACTACCGACTAGAGAGTAATTGAATAAAAATAATGTCAAAGGGATTACCTGATTAAGAGAAATAAGGGAAATCGACAATTCGGGCGCATGTTTATATTCCATCAGTTCGACACGTGCAGAATGTCTTACAGTGGACCAAGTAAATCAAGGTTTGAGTGAGTGTAAATTTCAGAGATTGGGTCTTGCGCTTTTTTAACAGCGTTTTCAATGGCCCTGTTTTCTATTTATTTACTAATCGAAGCTATTCTCTGCGTAATCAAAGGAAAACACCTCGTAGTAAATTTCGCAGATTTCTGGCGAAAATAAATATCGCAACGATTAAGTAAGTTGTCTTCCTCAATATTATGTTTCGAATTTCATTACATTAATACTATTTTTCTGTGAAAAGAGATTCCATACATGTATAGGTAATGTGGTCATGATTAAAAATCTACATTTCAATCCACAGTTTTTCATTGGTTTTAATGATATCGACGGCACTGTGTCATCATTAACTCAAAAATTAAACTTAAAAATTCAAAGCCAGTCTATTGAAGGACCTAACGATGACACGGTGGCGTCGATACTAGTAGTGTCAAATAAAAACTCTATGTATTTTTGCGTATCTACTGTAACTATTATCTCATAATAATTGTTCACCAGTTTATGCCTGGAAATGTTGAGTCTGTATGTAATCCATGTCCTTAGATCTATTTTACATTGAGACGGACCAGCAATTTTCATTATTCAGGCGAAAAATTAAGCTTTTTATTGTTTTCTTTCTCTCAAGACCAAATAAAAGGAAAATAAAACTTTGAGATTGATACTCATGTGTTCATGGAATCATATTTACAACCGATGCTTGGAGGAGTGAACGAGCTCACACAACTTCCGCAGAAAATGTCGATAATGACCCTGACATCTCTAAGCTTTTTCTGTTTTTGCGCATGTCTCCATATATTTTTTCGTCTCATAAGCCGACTCTTTTCGTCACAGTGACTCTGATATATTTTGTGGTTAGCCTAATTATCAACGCATGGCCAGGATTTTGATGAATCGTTTATCATATTTATCTTTCACGTGAACCTTTATGCACTTTATTTTGTTAGTAATACAGATTGGATTTCCAGGAATTACCATAGCCATAAAGATTTGCCTTTCATGATTACGCAATGACGATTGCTATTCAGTTCCCAAATTGCATTCCTCCGAGGGGAGCACTATCTGTTTCTCTGAAATGGTATATTCAAAGTGAATACTATTTAGACTGGAAAAACATTCGGAATCACTGGGTTGCTGAAGAGAGTGTTTATAATTAATAGCGCCATTTCTACCTTTACTTCTGTATGCGCTCATAATTATAGTATCAGTATTAATACGAATGCCATCTTTACCCATTTAAATGGTCCAGCCAGATTTTCCTATATATTTGACTTTTCTTTCTCGTCCGTTCTTATCATTTTAGACCGTCGATTCGAGATCAACTTTATTCAGTGCTTCTTGGGAGTTTGTATCTTTCCCTCAAACCAAAATAGATCCTTATTTGCGTCATTACGTTCACCTTTTTATCATATCTATTTCACTCTAGGGTCATGAAAAAATGAGTACTTCTATTTCCTCTTTTTTTGCTGTCAGCTTAATCAATTTTATTTTATGCTTATTGGGAGTTCCTGTATTTTCTCTCAAACCAAGATAGATCCCTATATTCCGTTATTACGTTCACCTTTTTGTCGAATCTATTTAACCCTTAGATAGTAAAAATATGAGAATTCCTTCATCTTCCATCGCTCTCAACGATATCAACCTTTTTTAGTGCTTATAGGGAGTTCCTATCTTTTCTCTCAAACCAAAATAGATCCTAATTTTGCGTCATTACGTTCACATTTTTATCATATCTATTTCAATCTATGGTAATGAAAACATAAGTATTTCTACTTCCTCCTTTTTCGATATCAGCTAAATCAATTTTACTCAGTGCTCTTTGGGAGTTCCAATCTTTTCTCTCAAACCAAAATGGATCGCTATTTTCCTTCATTACTTTCACCTTTTTGTCGTATCTATTTCACCCTAAGATAGTAAAAATATGAGAATTGCTTCCTCTTTCATCGTTGTCTACGATATCAACCTTTTTTGTGCTTTTTGTGAGTTCCTATCTTTTCTCTCAAAGCAAAATAAATCCTTACGAGCATGCTGCGCCCGCTCCCAACGGGCTTCCCCCGCTCTTTTCAATGCAGGCCCACAGAGGGATAGGCGGGTTTCTAATTTTAAAATGTATAAAAAAAGGCAGGGTCTTATGTGCAAATTTAATTGTAATGTTCATGTACAAATTGAGGTCAGAGGACCTCTTTCATCGCAACATTGGAAGTAATTACACTATCCTCTGTTAAACGCACACGATGACTCATACTTGCGTATCAACAGGAGACTTGAATGTGGAATCTGCCGCATTTTGATAAAAGTTATTGAAAGAATGCGAGATATTGTTGCAAATGAACAAATGTATTAGTTTGTGCGCCGTTAACGTCAGGAATATTTACCGGTTTTAGTTTTTTTTTTTTACCAATTTTAGGAAACAATAGCAATATTTATGAAGTAAGATATGCCGTCGCATGTTCTCTGATAAATTCTTTGCATTTTGATACCTGATTTGTAGAGTTTGGTTGCGTATAAGTTGAGAAAAAGGTATCTATACAGTAGAAATAATATAGAAGATTTTCAGTCATTACGTTCTCCTTTCCATCGTATCTGTTTCAGGGTAGGTCAATAAAAATATGGTCTTGTCTTCTTCCTCTCCTTTTGCTGTTTTCCTCCCGGTGGCCTTATCATTTTGGCTGGACGACGAAGCTACGCCGGGAGGAATTCGCCGTTGAGAGGAAGCGCACCCTCAATGGTCCTCCGAGCTTGTTACCTGGGCGCCTGTGCCGATCCTTTTGAGCCTCCCGGTCGCCGTCTGATCTTCGAAAAGGCCTCCCGTCGATGGTGTTCGATCAAAACATCACCTTCCACCGTTGAGGTAAAAAAGCGCCGCCTTTCCGCACCCATTACGGGTCAATTTGGGCCGTGCCGTGTGTTCGTGGAAGCCCTCTCGAGTGTGTTGCGGGCCCTCTTCCGCGGCGAGAAAGTGAAGCTCTCCTCCTCCACGCTGTTTGTTCGTCAACTTGTGCGATTTAATGATTCAAGCTATTTTTTTTTCAATTTTTCGTGATGGAAATTCCGCGAAAGGAAGGAGTAGTCGTAAGCACTGAGAGACATTGGCTCCCTGACAGGAAATTGAATTCCTAATGATGAACACCTTCCATCCCGTCCATTTAATGCATTTTTTAATTATCATTTTTCACGGAATTTGGCGATTGGAAGCCTCTTTTCCGCCGTATTTGCCTTAATTCTCGAAGCATGAAATGAATTTGGAAAGTATTTAACATTTTTCAATCACAATTACATATTAGTGTTATTTTTTCCGCGAAATTTCGCGAATGGCACTACAAATGCGAATATAAGGAATTAACTTGTGGTAGTAACAAATAAATAAATTAAAAGGGATAAAAGAATTGAAGACATAAATATTTTCTCCTGATTCTTTATTATTCTATTATTAGTACTGATTTTTTTCAAATTTCCGTTTCTACTTTTAAGTAGTGAAAATATATCTAATTCCTTTAGTCACTTCATTATAACTGAATACTGGTGTGAATTTTGTACAATATTTTTTGAGCTACTGATAGTCGCCGGAAGATAAGTCCATGGATTATTTTTCCATTACCTTACCCTCGATCCCTTCAATTTAGGAAAATGATGATTGCAGTTTAGATATTATTTTCCTCTATCAAATGTGTTATATGAAATTTCATGTATAATTAGCAGGCATTTCTTGATATTTGGCCGGAAAAACTTATTTTTATCGCCCTTAGTTAAAATACTTGTGAGCTATGGTATAGCAATTCCTTCACTCAATGTAGCTCAGCTGAGTCATTCAATATCTGAATTTGTATGCGTAAGGAATTACTTCCCCTCTTAATTACTTTGATATCCCGTAGGTCGCTTCCTGGTTGCTTTCCATATCTTTTTGTTGGATTCACTTAATCCTAGATGACATCACCTTACATTTTTCAAGTCACCAAGGCACAAAAACATTCTCCCTTCCAAATGTATTCAAGACTTCGGCAAGCTGAAACCAAGGTATATCTTTGTGAGAGGCCACTTGTTAAATAAATATGTTCATCAGTCACTCTACGCTGCCTGATTATTAATTTTATTGGTTGTACCAAAGTATTGATCATAATTCTGTTTTTGATTTGAAATGCTGATTTTAACGCTTACTTTATGACAACTAAGAGAAATTCCATACTAATCGTAATTCTAGTTCAAAGCTGCTTCCTTTCTTTTGCATAAACTTCATTATCTCCCCGGAATAGGTACCGTTGGGATTTTCATGAGAATAAGTTGATGTATTTTGTCGACATGCAGTTTTTGTCATGGATCACAGCATTCATCACTATCTTGAGTACCTTATTTTTTCTTCCCTATTGTTCGACTGCGAAAGTGATGTTCCAAAATTAATTTTTTTATTTTCATTAATTCTTCCTTAAAGCAGTTCTCCTCGCAAGGTGCATCAAAAAACACCCATACAATGGATCTCATAAATATGTTGTCACACACGTGTCTTTTCTTTACACAAGCCGTAGCTATGCCCCGCAGGACTTAAATTCCATTCTCCTAACCTCTTCCCCTCGACTCAACCCCAAACTTACCTTCGGGGCTTTCCCAGTCGAGAACAAGGCCGTAGCAGAAGACAAGGGAGTTCTGTCGGGTTCTTCCTGCCTCGAGACATATTCGTTAACTCCGCGTGAGAATCTCACACCTCTTTCTCAAGATCGTGAAGCTCATAAAGAAGAAGCACCAAATGTACATTTTTCCTACCGAGATACTTTTGTATCTATACAAATGCTCCACCTGCTTAGAATTTCGTTCTTGGCAGGTCTGAATATGTTTTCTTTTCTTTGGCTTAATTTTAGTTCACGTTTCTTTCGCTTTTGTACCGTTGAATGTATTTTTATTGCTTCCAAATGCGAATTTTATAGATGTATGTCATTGGTATTAAGACGCACCTATTTTATAACAACTCTATTTTTCTATGTAGCTCCAACTATTCTTGATTTGAACATAGTGGTATACATTATCTTCTCGTGACTTAAACATCCATAATAAATAAAACCTACTTTATTTCTTATTGAATTACTATAAAAATTTAGCGCAAAATAGGAGATAGTGCCAAAGACTCTAAACATGAGATAAAAAACAAATGAAGTATTAGATTGAGCTTATAGAAGAAATTTTTAAACTTTGTGGAGTCTATAGCTGAAACTCAAGGATGTATTGGGTTCATATCCATTGAGAAGAAACCGACTTCAGGTATAAAAATACTCATTTTCAGAGGCCCTTCCAAAATGTTCGTTTGATTTTTCGGGAAGATAAATGGGAATTTTACACCATATTTTGATAATTTATTTATGTAGCCATGATACCTTAAGGTATAAAAATAAAATTATTTATTGTTAGATATACTCTTTGAACCCGTCCTTATGGAACTCCAATCCTTTCGTATTGTTTGTGGGCAGATTGTCCACCTCTGGCTTCTCCACACTCGAATAACATTCTCAATGCCTCCAGAAATTTTCCCCTTTGCCTTAATTTCGTAGATAAGAACTTTTAGGCTACTTTTTACTGTTGGAAGCTACACTTGACATAGGTATACCGAACGATGTCGACTTTTCGACGAAACCACGGTCGTGAAATAAAATAATCCTGTGGATATGAACAAAGTTGTCTTGTTGGTTCAACATGGGTATATTGTCTTTCGTAAACCTACGTTGAGTTTTATATTAATGCCTTTTGTGCTTCTATCCATGAACTTGGTTTTTAAGCAAGATAAGTTTTCATATTTAAATTTATTTCGTGAATGAGGACCATGTTACTGCCCACATCTCGTAAATTGCCATTTTTAAAACTCTCGAGGGCCAAAAACACTTGCCAAGTTATCTCTGTAGCGTGGTGCTTCAGGTTATAAAAATAAAATACTCTATTGTTAGAAATACTTCTAAAACTTGTCCTTTTGAAACTCCAATTCTGTCGTTTTTCTCATGAGCAGATTGACCACCACTGGCTTCTTCAGACTCGAACAATATTTTTAATGCTTCTAGAAATGTTCCCTTTTTACTTAATTTCGTAGATAAGAATTTTTAGGCTACGTTTTAATGTAGCCTGCTGTAGTGTCTCGTTCGCATTTGTCACTCATATCTTCATCTCGAAAGACCAAGAGAGAGCGGCGAAAAAACGCAACCGCGTAGTATGTATACAAAACATCCTTCCTCATGACGAGGAAAAAATGCACCCTAGAGGTAAGATGGTTTCTTTTCCGACATCATTTATTTATTTTTTAATATTTTTTCTACAATACTCCAATGTCATGCAGCCAGCACCTGCCTTGTCGAGTCCGGACTCTATTTTTTGCCAGTCACGCCTCGGGGCCGAGAGCGTGTGTTTATTTACAGTCCCGCCCCTTCTAGTGGGCTGCACGGGTCAAGGACAGCAGCGGGATGCAACCAGCCCTCTTTTGTTGTCAGGGTTGCACCCCACAGGCTTGGGTGCACCCATACTGCAGGCACTTCCCATCTCCTAACAATCGTTTCTCCCCTCTGCCACCATTTTTATATTTTATTTTTCGAAATAAGTACGAGAGCGATGGCGGTAAAAGCTTCGCATCTTAACTCTCTTCAATATTTTGTCGTATCTAGTCCGTCCGTCATCTCTTTTGCGATTAAGATTCTTGAGTGTTTCCACCGAATTATGTCAAGGACTATCTCGAGATGTGGTATATGTCTTACGTCTGCTTCCACAAAAGGCCATCTCCGAGATTCAAGCATTTTGGAAATATTTTCGTTTCGTTTATTTAGCCTTTTGTGTCTCTAAACCCAGGATTAAATTCGTCACGAAAAATATCATGTAGCTAAGCTGAGAATCGACCTCAGTCTCCTGTGCTACTATGGACGTAAGGCGTCAATGATGGGTCCGGTAATTCCAGTCTGAGGTTCACTCGGGAAAGACCGTTTCACACGGGGCACGCAATTGCGCAATCGGACGTGTGTCGGAAGGTGGAGTCAATATTGCGCCATGTAAAGCGGTGTTTTGATAGACCGCATGCCAGGATGCATGGACGTGAGATGGAAAATTAGCCCGTGTTCTAATTACGTTCGTGTGTTCGCGCAACTTCACGCCATCATGAAAAATTAATGCTGTTTTAACCTTCGCTATTACCAGCTAGCATGGTACTCTGCTACCTGCTAGCATCCTGCGTCGTATCAGCGCTCAGAGCCTCGCCCCAAGGTCACCTCACTTGCGGCAGCGGGAACCAGAACGACGTCACGCGGGAGTTTTCCCGGCATTCATACTTCGTGTTACACGGCCTGAAGAGCATGAATTCGTGATTTTACTGTTAGCATAACTGACCGGTAATCGATAGATCCGGATTAGAATCCCAGCTAAGCCATGCATATTTTCATGGCAAAATTTATCTTTGTTGTTGACTTTCAGTCACGCACGTCACTGTGTTCCAAGTCACTCTTAATATGCAGTGCTTATGTGTCTTGTTGGGGGATTGTCTTATCCTAGTGGGTATAGAGCAATGGACTGTTCAGAGAGGGGCCATGGGTTCAAAACCGAGAACTCCCAGGTCAAATTCTTCCAGTTTCTCATTTAATGGGACTGCCCCCCCTGCTTTGAATTTGTGAAATTCATACAAGTGAGGCTTAATCCGGTATGAGCTCTACCCTCACCTATTAAAACCGAACTTTGAATTAAATCAGTAAGTGAATCAAATGTATGATAGTCCTCAACGTTTAACATTTATTTTCATGATACGTATTAGGTCCACATGAATTGCCCTTGCCTAAATATCTTGAATTGTTGCCCAAAATATTTTCATGGCCGCTGGTCGTTGATGTGTTCCTATGTACGTTCAGGAGAAGATTCAGATAAATTAAGTATGTTTTGATGCTATTGAAATATTTTTTCAAAGAATTTACCTTTTATTTTACGCTTTTTTCCTGAAATTATTGAAAGCTGTCGGTATATTGATTCCTTGTTTTTTCTCCGTGATTTTGATAATAAGTAACGCAAGAAAATATATAGTATCAATTATAACTTCGACTACATGGCATATTTTAACGAATAATTTTCATTTTTTTCCCTTTATTTTGCAGTAGTAAAGTTATTTTATCTACTGAAAAATTAAACCTTCTTTTCTACCTTAGGTACACCTCAAGTTGAGCTCGTTATATTTAAACAGTCTTATATCAATCCATTTGCGTGGCCCTTTTAACTTTGTGCGTACCATTACCTTAATTTTATTTATTTATTATGAAAGAATGAATCACAATTCACTTGGTATTTTTAGTGTAATATATCGGAAAGCACTTAGAAACCGGTGTGAGTATTTTAGGTAATTAAAAGAACGACTATAAATGGTAATATTAAGTAAGATATAGTTTATAGCTCTATATTGTCTTAAGGATAACCAACTCGAGGGTACCATAGATTTATTTGATGGCACGTATAAAATTTTCTCCATTTCCTCGGCTGGTATTTTTTAGTGAAAGTTCCGAAATAAACACAATGGCCTTGTGCGTTTTTTTTAACCTGACTGTAGTAAATGGCACGTTTTTATGTTTACTCATTCTCTCGACAATAAATCAGGACCTCGCCAGCAGTACTTACTCCTCGTCCCAGGATGTTTTGAATTTGTGTAGCATAAAATATCGCCCGACCTTCAGGTTGGGGTTATGTTTCTGAAGGTAAAGTCCCCTCGGGCGCACTTGGTAACAGGTGTGATTTTGTTGCCATTCAAACTGCCCTCGTAAGCAAGCGTTTTCGATGGTAATTCTGAGCACGCATTCCGTATCCATTAACAGCAGAACGTGGGATTTTGCGCGTTTGAGTTTGAGAAATGGAGAAGAAGAGATTATGCATGCAATCGTCGACAATTTCACATTTCAGACTGCTCGCAAGCTGCAACGTGAAATAAATATATTGCCGGGGGCAAGGATCTCCCTTTCAAAGGCTTCTCATTCCGTTGTCTTTTGTATGCCTGTAGTTGTTATTGTTTGTGTTTCGTCGCCCCTCTCTCTTCAATCGAGTGCTGGGACGAGATGAAGAAAATATTATGCTATGCGCCTTTGGACATTTCTGAATAGCTCCAAAAATTAATAAAATACCGGAAGGACGAAAGGAATGAATGATTTTAAACATGATTAATAAGTAAATTATCATAACTATATAAGAAAAAGATGGAGCCGAAGTACTGGAATGTTGCATATCTTCGCGTATAGCCTCTTCTTGGCATTCTTACGGACCTTTAAGAAAAAAATTAATTAAAATGAAAGGAGCGAAGAAAATATGAGTTCTCTAGACATTAAAAACTAAATTCTTAGTATTCTCAATATTTACTATACTTGCAGCTACGACAGGGACTTACAAAAAATATTGGGGGGGCCCCGGGAAATTATTTAAGTAGTGAGTTTTAAGTTTTTTAAGCATTGTGGAAGAGTCGTATGATCAACATTAGAACCCTTATAACTAGAATCTCGATATCTGGACACTCCGGGGAAAATCAACAAGCCTGACACATTTATTCCTCACGCCCATAACGAATTTTTGAGGGGGCTCGGGCCCCCTCAAGCCCCATGGAGTCGGCGCCACTGAGCTACGATTCATAATCTTCAGACAAAGCTCTTTGAATTGTCCTTCGGATTCATTCACATATTGACATACTTTCCATATCTTATCCTACTGTAATGTGGACAATGTTAATTTATTTTGAAAAAAAATTTGTAGGCCTCTTGCTGATTAAAAAAAAAATCCAATCAGAGCTTCGGAACTAAAGCTTTAGTGTTATATGAATTTTAGAAATACGAAATAGGGGTAAATAATCCTCTTTATCGATAGTATTGCCTCATTTTTCAGATGTTAATCATAATAGACCTAAGATTGGTTTTACTCAGCTCATCAATACGCTATCCTATCAGCTAACCCTCTCATATTTACGCATTTCTTCCCTATTATGTCCTCAATTACCTGTCCTATGCAACTCATTCTAGGGTTGCCTCTCCATTGCTTCCCATGCAATTGTACCTCCGCGATTGTTTTCATCCGGCCATCAAGTCTCCTGATGTAACCGATTAAGTTATCTTACTTTCATCTTAGAGTTTTTAGATGGTTCTCTTTCCTCCCAATATTCTTGGAGTATTGCTCAGTGCTACTCAGTGCTACTACTCAGTGCTCGCTCGTTCGCTTCATTCAATCATCTGCAAAAGATGATAAGCATTTTCAATGTTTATTAGCGTCTTTCATCAGTGTGTACGTCATTAAGAATTAAATGCAAAATTTTTCCAACGTTTCGGTATATTTGGATAACTTCATCAGGGCTTTATTTTACAATGGATTGGATTTCTTAATCCAGTACATTGTAAACATCTAATCCACTGTTTCAAAAAATCCCGGTTGAAGGCATAAAAATATGCTGAAACGTTGGAAAAAAAGTTTGCATTTAATTCTTTGAGATCTAAAATCCTAGGCAAGGATCAACATTGAAAATTGATGCGAAAAAAAAAATTAAAAACTCAGTAGTATCAATATGCTACAAGGGATAGCTCGTATCACACTGCTATTTTTTCATGTGAAAATCATTATTTAAAAAAATATCATTGTATTCTCTTCGTTTCGGGAATATCGTTGCTCGCATTAGTGCCGAGATCACGCCATCCTATCGTAATTTTTCTATCAGCATCTACCCGTGTAAGACAGGTTCCGGTCGCAATGGTCGTAGGTTTCATTTTTCACGTGCGTGGCACGCGGATGACAGAGGAGAAAACGTCCGTCCGAACTTAGGACTGAGTGCGACTCGTCCAATCCACTTGGATTGGTTCACAATGGCCGCTTATCCTTCAAGGCAAGGCTGAGTGGTCCCGTGAGTGCCCAGTGCCGCAGTACGATATTTTGAGGCGATCTTCTCCACAATGGGCTCCCGTGGGACACAAAAGACTCGGACACGTCCAGCGGTACAGGTTGGTCCGGAGCCCATTCCAGTAGTTCCCGATGACGTTTCACCCTTTGAACGCGGCGAAATGTTAAAAGTAAACAGTCGCGGAGAAAAGGGAACCTCCAGCCCAAGTCTACCGTGCTGAGCGTGGGGACAATGAGATCTCAAATCATTGCTGGGTTGACAACCGGCAAACGCGACCCGTGGCACAGACAATTACTCTCTTGGCTGACGTCTCACTTTACCGACTGGTCTATCCTTTTGCTCGTAACTTCCGCGTGGTTATTTTTCGAAAGAATGGCCATTGTTCCTTTTTAATCACCGCTAAACAGTGTTGGTTGTTGTCGGTATCCGGGCGGTTTTCTCAAAGGGCACCTTCCGAATTAACTCCCTATGAATTCTCATTGTCTTCCTCAGACACTCGCGCTTGTCGTCGTTTATTTTGAGGGTTGAAGGGTCATCTCATAATTCTTATTTGAAGCGTACATGCGCGTTAAGAGGTTGCATATTTTCTTTTTATTTATTTAAGTTATTCGGTTACTTTTTTATTTACCTTTAACGCCCCGACAATAGCTCATTTAAGGCCTTTTTGCATCGTGAGAATGTAACAAACATCGTAGGACGATCACAGGCTCCCTTGTCTTGGATAGGGGCAACCTCTCCAGACGAGACTTGAACCCGCGACCTATTGGCAGGCGGGGACTTACCCCGCCGCCACCGAGGCAGGTAATGGTGTGAAAAGAGTTATTTTCTCAGCTGGAGCCAGTAATTGAGGCCTTGCAGTCTCAGTGAGTGGTTCAGTGTAGTGTTGTAACTGTGGGCGATAGAAATTAATTTATCAAAGTGCTTTGTATAACTGTCTATGGATTTAAATTACAGTTACCTTTCAATCGAATTCTATAACAGTATTCAACATAAAACTGTTAGCAGTACCAACTATTGGATGCTATAATTAGAATTATATCGGAACTTGAAGCTTTTACGTGGTGGAAGGGCTCCATATTAATAATGAAAAACACTTTGTTACTTCCACAAATTTCACAGAGTTTTTATTTTATTTCCGGTTTCGGTTATTGCTTATTATTAGAATTGTTAAGGGTGTATTGAGTGAGCCTTATTCAATAAATACCTCCATCTATGTTATCGTAATTCTAACTTGGTATTTTGTATTGATGCAATTTAAATATTTGGGATAAAAATTATTATTGGCATTGTCCTCTATAGACCCAGAATATTCACGACTATAGTATAAGTCTTAATGAGTTACACATTAGGATATCTGGTAACTCACTCGCAGTGCCGAAGGCGCGTAAGGTAAAACTGTACCGGTGAGTCAATACCACCTCAACCAGTCAGACAGCATTACAAAGAAAAAGGTGGCGTGCGCAAATGTACTGTTGTCGTCTGTAATGTTGTTTGTGAGAAGGAGAAGCTTAAAAACTAAATAAGAACACAAGTATTAAGCACTTATTTCTTTTTTTTCTTTTTGAAACAATTGTTAATTTTTAACAATTGAACTTCATTATTTATTTATTTTATTTTTAACTATTTTTTTCAGTGTATTTTATTTTATATATATATTTTTGTGCCCTTTATCTTATCTCTTTTTTATAGCAAGATCATAAAAGCGATATACCAATGAATTGACAATAATTTGCAAAATGAAACTGATTTGAAGGAGGTGGAGACATAGGAATGAATCTAGACGAGTGATTTGGTGAGGATTACTATTTTATTATTAGGAAAAAACTGCGATCACTCGAGAGGGAGTGATACTCGCGGCGTACTCTAATACACCGCGATCCTGCCTCTTTCCACATTGCGTTCGTTGCGCAGGTGAAATGGATCACGGCAGAGCAATGTATCTCACACTCTCCTCCCGTCCTTCCATCTCATTGCTACCTCCGTCTGCGTCCCAGCTTGAAGGCTGTGGCTGACGTTTTTCTGGAGCGGCGGCGCTGTCGTGAGTCGAGAGACAAAGCAATTTCCCCAACTTGCGTCCGCTGAATCTTTTCCTCTCCCCCGCGCGACATCCCACGAAATCTGCGTCCCCGCCAAAACCGCGGTCTCTTGCGCTCGGAAGACATGAATCCACCAAATGAGTGACTCGGGTGGGTTTCCAACCGCTCCGCTTGCCAGTGAGGCGATGGAACTTGTTACTACTCCGTGTCTTCCTCCCCTACTCTTTCTCCTTCTCCCCAACGTTAGAATGGCTGTGTGAAGGGAAGCGAATTTCCAGTGGATTCGTCACTCTTGTACAATGGCATCGCCAACCTGTTAGTGATAGCGTGTGTCTAGCTCAAACTAATTGTTCAAATAGTATTAGCAACTTTTCATGGAAAATTAACGTATCTGCGTATAAAAAATGCTAATTAACCATGAGTTTATTTCATTTGAACGACTTTGATTTTGACATAAGCTTTCTTGGAAAAGTTGGCAATGGTATGGTACAAGATATATTGCCAGCAACAATAATTATTTTTACCCGTTTTTTATTGCAAGGTATCTTGTACCATGTCAATGAACTACTGCAAGAAAGCCAGTATCCAATTTAATGTTATGCACATGACATTGGTGATTCTTCATCCAAGCTAGGTAGAATTTACAAAAGTGTTATAATTACAACATATCTTAAATAAAAAATGTAAGTGACGCATTTATGTTAAAAAGAGCTCGGTTGATTTTTTTGTTATATTATGTCTATATATTAATTTATTGATGTTATTAATTCGGAAAAAATATTATGATTATAACATATCTTAGATAAAAACTGTTATGTTTTTATTTTTATGTCACTAAAAGTGGAAATAAGATTACATGTTATCATTTATTCAATAGTCACTAACTAAATTTATTTAGACGCGTATTGTCCTTATCGTTCATCACTGGATTCAGTAAGTTCTGAGCGGGGAGTAGTACGTATTGGAGATAAGATGTTAGGTAAGCAAGGGAGGGCAAGGAAGGGAATAGGATTAATAGATGGAGTGGAAAGGAGCAGATATTATTGAAAATCGAAGACGGAAGATCAAGTTTTGAGAATAGACATAACGGGATAATCTAAAAATTGCTCCATGTAAACCCACTGCAACTGGTAGAATGCTAAAATAAATACTACAGGAGACTAAATTGTGGAGGATGTGTGTGCCAAGGCCTACCAAGGGCTTTGATGACACGGAGAGAGGGAGAAGGACTAGGGTTTAGTGCGGAAAAATACTTTGTGTGGCCGGAGTTAAGGTTCAGGGTTTGATGATGGAAAGACGGAGTGAGGCGGAGGATTAGATGCGGTGAGGTGAGCCACGTAGTTAATAATTCCGTCGTTAAACTTGATAGCTCCCTCTTTTCCACCCATTAAGCTTTTCTCCGGTTACTCTGTCAAGGGTACTACTTTTTTTTGAGCCAACGAGCTCTTTTTCTGGGAAAACTGAAAGATATCCAGTCAGCCTCTCACACTATTCAATCGCTCTAATTTATTCAGTGATTAAACCAGAATATGTTTAGGTCAGGTGTTGGTAGAGCTCACACCAGACTAGGCCAAAGGTGTGGCTTTGAACCCGGGACTCTTCAAATCCCTGGTGAAACCTTTAGACAACCCCTAACAAAGCCCTCTTACTGCGAGGTGGCCCAGCTCTACCCTCACCTAACAGAAGTAACCTTCGGATTGAATCACTGACTGAGAGTGAGTGCAATCCCTCTAGAGCCTCGTTATTCGTGTTAATTGCTCTTTTCGGAAAATAGTACGTGGGATTCATTTTTCTGTCGATATTTCCCTACTAGGGGTTTTATCAAGAGAAAAAGATGAAAGGGAAATTTTATTGATAGCCCTCCGCGTAAGGGGGATATCGGGTTGGTGCAGCGGCTAGTGCGTTGGCTTCTCACCCTGTGGGCCCGGGTTTCTTTCCTGGAGTTGGTGGAGATTTTTCAGAGACTGCCGAGGATAGGATTTTTGTTGGAGGATGTCATACGGCTACTCGGTACTTGAATTCAGCACCATATACCCAGTATTCTAACGCTGTGACTAACATAAGAATTGGGTCGGTGTGTTAGCTCCCCACCCAGTGGGTACGGATTCAAATCCCGGAGGCGGCTGATTATACTCAGACTGCTCGATCCCCGCTTGAGTTTATTGCTAGGAGCAATTCATGCACAGTACACCGTCCGTCGGATGAGACGTCAAGCCACGGCCCTCTTGGCGCCTTTCCTTACTGGCCATTTTACACGGCACATTAACCCGTAATGTCTAAATTAATCCGAGTTTATGTCTAAATGTATAAACGCTCGAATGAAGGCAAAAATGCACCGAGTAACCACCGAACTTGTGCGATCACACGAACAGAAAATAGACCCTATTCTAATTTGGTTCATGCATTCGTGCATTTTCCGTTCCGGTCCACGAAAATCGTTCGAGCGTTCTCACATTAACTCGTACGCGTCACGTATCGTGTAAATAGGCCTTTATATCAGGGTAATGACGGCGCCGGGTTCATCTCCACCCTTCCCTCCCTCACCCTTTCACAAGTTATCTCTGAGCTGTCGGGCATCTTCTCCATATGCCATTCGTGGATTTTCGGCTTGGTAAACACCTATTTTCTCAAGAGCGGTAAAGAAATAGATTGGCCAAAATGAATGTGTTATCTCTAATATGGTGTTGTCAGTAGAATATTTTACTCCAGTGTATGAGTGAAATCCTTGCCAACGATGCCATCTTCTATTTTCTTGCTAAATGTGTTGAAGTTTAAATATAGCTAACATTTTTCTCCAAACAATCAGCAGGTGAATACATTTTAGACCAAATATGGGATACTATGACTTTGCAACGAGAGTGGGTGGACTTTGAAGCGTCTTGTCGCGTAATAATTAATTTCCGCGAGGCATTTTTCCGAAAAAAAACTCTTTTAATAAAAAATAAGGTCGAAAATCTCCCAGCAAAAACGTCGCTATTCATTTCAACTTCAAGGAAATCCATATATCCATTCATAGGCTGTTTTATTGTCTGCATATTTTTGTTGGAGAATTTCGTGCTGTGAAATTAAAAAAACTAATTCCTCATTTATGTATTTTTCGTCGCAGTGGTGAACGTGCCCGGAGTGTATCTATGCAAACCCGTTGCTTCACGTACGCCAAATCATTGTTGGGACAAAAGTCAAACGCCGTGGAAATGGTATGGTGCCGTCCAGGAATTTTGGCAGGAAAAGTGGAACAACGAAGGGGCAATATAGATTTACCTTCTGAATGCGGTCAACTCGCTTTTCCCTCAATGTCACCGGCAAAACATGTCAAGCCGTTTTTGAGGGAAAAGGCATTAATCTCCCACGTGCTGGACATCACGAGATTGATGTCATGATGGTCCGGGATCTCTTTTCTAGCAAACGTCACTGAGGTTGCCTGTTGAAGGTAACATTGAGTAATGCACGGACTTGATTTCCAAAATAACATTTTGTTTGGCCTCACGGATAAAGAGGCAATTTCCGCTGTATACCTATCTATATATATGGGTAGGTGTCTTATGTATCTTATATAATTAAGTATCTGATAAAATTAAAATTATTCGCGAAATATTTTACGCATCAATAATAATATAATCGCACATTAATGTAAAAATTAATCCTCTTGTCGTTTCTCGGTCCCGAATTGGAATGGTACTATGTGACCTATTTTTGCTAATATTCCGTTCTTAACGGTCTTATGCTTTCATTTTTATGCGTGGAAGTTGCTCGTGTGTCTTTTTCACATAATAGTTGAAAATAAAGATGCAGTAAAACTGAAAACTTTTGAACTTATTTTTTAAGAAGTACAGAATATATAATATGAGTCGACTTTTGTCGAATGTCTTGGATATTGTTCGAAGCATAATATTAATATGTAGATTTAACCGTTTAGTACCGAGCATTATTCCATATGCACTGCAATATGATCAGGACTGTCGACTTCAATGACATCCATTAATGAGGACTGATTCCCTTGAAGCTGCGGTCATACATCAAAAAGAGATGCCATGACAAAGTTCTGATACATATACTTATCTTTGAAAGGGCTGAATCGATATGAACATAAAGACATGAATGGCGGTAGGAAAAAGTGAATGTCTATTTTAATGCGAAAACACGATGAGTATGAAATAATCCTGCAAATGTTATTTTTGGACATTCATCAAACGGATATATTTTTCATTCGAGCTCTAAATTCATATTGCATAATCTGAATGATTGACGCTAGATATCCCAACCCAGGTTAAATCTTTGTAGTATTATCAATGCTCAAGGTTTAAACATATAACAATATATATACGGTTTCATCCTCCATGTATGCATGTATGCTTCCATAAGTACAACCTTGATGAAGATCCATAAAAAACCGAAACGAGCTTCTATTTATGTTATATAGAGCCCTCTAGGAATCCTTAAAAAAATATATTATTTTCAATAGATAGTCCTATTCCCGATTAGCGTTCTGCACTACCTGTGAGCCCTCATTCTATTCATGGCCTGTGTGATCACTCCTGAGCTTGAAAGGTCTCGTCCCCATCTCTCTCTTCAGCTAACGCGCTTTACATTTTCCAAGCCGTACTGCGGCCTGTATTAATGACCCACTGAATCCCTGTCCCCATCATATTTTTACAGCACTGTTTATACTCATAGTTTACACGTACAAACATTGGGATTTGTAATTGCCTAGCTTTAGCCATGTACGTACGTTCCCATCGATACAGCCCTGATGAAGGTTTATAGATGAATGGGAACACTGATGAGCCATGTACTTGTCTTTCATTACCTAGCCCTCAAGAAAGCCAAATGATATCAATGTAAATAGTAGATTCAGTGTGGGGTTCGCTAATCGTTGTAAATGAAGAGGCATGACTCCGTAGGCCTCGAACGAGACTGGAGAAAATAGTGATTTTTGTTCTGAATGAGATACGTTTTTACAGGTTTCTTTTTGAAGATTTGCCAAAGCCTTCCTAATCTTTAGATTACATTTCCACATCAAGTGATATTACGATATCTCCACTGCAAAAACGCGCAGCAATCGCCCACCGAAACAAATCCGCTCATCTAGCACTACTAGAAGGGCTTCTAGATGAGCGGATTTGATTCGTTGGGTGATTGTTGAGCGTTTGTGAAGTGGAGATATCGATTATTAAGCAGCTTATTATGGACGAAGCTAAAATTATCTTTATTTAAGTATCTATGAGAAATCTACCTATAAAGGTAGATTTCTCTGGAGTATTTAAAGTATTCTGGTGGTACCCTTCTCTTCATGGACTTCCCCTTTAGTTCAATTTACGGCCTTCTCTCTTTCATTCTACCTTGAAAACCTATCCTCTTACATCGTCTCCCTCATCTTCCCAACGTGTTACCCTGCGCGTTCTTACCTGTGCTAAAAATCCCTGGTATGACATTCAATGTCGAAACCATGTATGGTCAGATAAATTACGTGGAATTACGAAGCTCTTAATTTATAAAATCTTATTAATCTATTATTATTATTAGATACTCCGTATTTTAGGGCCATCTTCCTATTAGCGCCCCAGCACTAGCTGTGAGCCCTCATTCTATTCATGGCGTGTGTAATCTCGCCTGAGCTGGAGAGGTCCCATCCTTCCCATCTGCCACCGCGCTTTCCATCTTCCGAACCTCCTCCTCTCCCCCTCCCTCTCCTCCTCCTTCCATCAGCCATCTTTCCTTAATCCCCTCTCCTCCTCCTCCTCGGCCCTCCATATTTCTTGGCCCTTTCCCTTTCACTTCCACCTCAGAAGGAGACTACACGCACTCAAGAAAGCCCTTTAAGCTGTTATATAACTCCTCCGAAAGCACTCCACCAGCCTTCTACGCACTCCTACCCTCTCGAACTCACCGCTGCGCAGCACGCACGTCGGCCAGTTTAAATGGAAAACCCCTCCGCGCGCAAAACCCATATTCGCACCTCTGTGAGAGGGACCAACGCGTTCCATCCGACCGTCTTCACCTTCCCATGCCACGCAAAGGCCCTGAGATAGTAATCCTCGTACACGAATGAAGGAAATGGCGTGTATGTTTGTTCTGAATATAATAAGTTGCGAGAGATTTATTTTCTAGGAATCGCGGAGGCCATTCTGTCAGAATTATCCATATATTAAAGTAATTACATTTATCTACCTAGAGGGAGCAAAAACCATATTTCCCAAGTGATGAGAGCTTTTAAAAACAAGGAAAATATGTTACCTAATACCCGGCAATATGTATAGGAAGTAAAATATTCTAGAGATCCTACCCCGTGGAGCATGCTAATAAATGGCTGGACGATGACAGTAAAACAAATTAAGAAAATGCAAAAGAATGACGAAAAAATATAATTACAGGAAATCGTTTTTCATTTTGGACATAAAATTTCTGGGAGATTTAAACCCATAGCGAGCAGTGTTTTAAGATTCCTGAGAAATGTTATCAGTACAAAATTAGAAGTGATTCCCTTTTATTGAACATATTTTCATGCACTTAGAAAAAGGGAAAAATTGGCGTTATCTTTTGTCGAATTACGGCCTACATATTATTTTGGTGCCCATTCTTTAAGGCAAGTTAGGGTAACTTGATGCGTAAAAATCTGAAGGAAGTCATGCATGATGTGTTTTAGTCTCGTAATTGGAAGTGAGTGCTCGGGAAGTCTTGTCTTTTTTTTTGGATTTTGAGATATAAGCTGAAGAAGATTGAGTGTTCAAGTACTACCCTCAGCGCAGCGAGCTTTTCATTTGTTTACGCTGCGTAATTTTCCTTTGTGTTATGTCTGTGCCTTTGTGAAGCTGGACATGTGTTTTCCAGTTTAATGGCTGCGCATGAGCGAGCTAATTTTGGAAACATTATTGATAAATTCTGCAAAAAATATCATGAATGAATATAGATTTTACGAGTAGGGATTCATTTTGAATGGTTATCATTAATACAGTGAGTGGCTAGTCATTAGCGAATCAAATGAGCATATTTTTGGCATTATACTGGACAATTTTGGTGAGGTAAACGCACTGACGGAGGTTGTGAAATACTCTCCTTACAAAAATGGAGGCACGAATGATCATCCATATTAGCTTTAATAGTAGGTACGTCGCATCATACCTACGCAAAGTTATTGAAAAAAGCAAATAAGAAATGAATTACCTGCGATTTGCCTATATTTTGAGTACTCATGACGCCGTTTGTAACGTGATTGGCAATTTTTTTGATAGATTTTTTTCACTAAAGTTATTTTCGCAAACATTTTCTATCTGCGTTGTATCCCTCTCTCTTGGACTAATCCCCGCTAAGTTCCCAGTATTAGAAGACACGTCTGTGATTCTAGATTCATACCAAGATAAATGTATTGGCAATGGTTACACACTCAACAAATAAAAAATGAACATCAGAGGCGTCATCTAGGCTAATCAGAAAACAAAATAAATAATAAGTTTAAAAACTTTCTGGCTCTTAGAGCTTCATTTAACTGCCTCGCGTCAGACTTTTGTTGTAATATCAAAATGGTATTTAATTTTTAGCCTCAACTAGATATTTTATGTGCTTCCGTTGCCACATCGGCTCATGTTTTGTTTCTCACATTATTTATTCTTTCGTTAGATGACCTAAAACATTAACGGAGGCCCGCGAATATTTTATTGTTGGCCAGTTTTCAATACAGATTGTTTTGGCAAGGGACTATATGGTGCAAAACATTTTTGGTGTTATTATATTTCTCATTAAGTAATTGCTATACGTTTGTGCCAACGGCGGTGTAAAGCGTGGAATGTTTGCTTTAACTTTTCCCCGGAGATTGATTAACTTCGGAGATAAGCGATGTTTACTGTTCCTCTCCGTTTGTTTTGACGATGGATTATTTTACGGATTAGCTGAAGTAGCATAATCTCCAAACAACACTTTTTTTTAAGAAAACTTCCTGTTTCCTGGATACATTTCCACGAAAGGGCTACTTAAGCTTTTTGTTGGAATTGATGAAGTGGAAAATATGGATTTTTATAATTTCATTAATAAAATAATTTTTATTTCCCCCGTTACCCACCAATATATTCTTTGTTCAATTATGAAGAAAAGTATTTCTTTATCTATTCCTTGCCTTTTGCAGCTACCTTCAGTTCATAGCGATTGGCTTATATCAAAGCACGATTAGTGACATTTTGATAAATATTTATAATAAATGGCTGTATGGAGGGACTTGATTGGGCTCATTTCTACGGATTTACGTAACCTCAGATTTGTATCATATTTCTGTTTGTATGCTAATATTTACAAAACTATTGGCTTGGAAATTATTTTCTGTGTTTGATGTATTAAACAAGTTTTTAATTATCTCCCCCAGTTATTTATCGAATAATTTACGAGAACAAATCAGGTTATAAAATGCTACCCTCAACATAAATAAGTCGAACAAATAGAACTCTATGAACATGGTAGCTGCTGTTAAAAAGCAGAAAAGAACTCGTTTTTAAGAAGTAGGTAATATAACAAATGTATTTTAAATAATATGGATACAAGAAATATAATATAAATTGAACTAAAATTTGTGAGCTTTTACTACAAGGAAGATAATTGGTAGAAGTTGCAACTACCGTGGAGTGTATCATCAATTGTTTTCGAGGTAACTTACTCAAGTGAAACTTGCTCATGGCTAAATAGATATGTTGAAAACGTTGCCGATTCAACAGCTTTATTTCATAGAACCTTAACCGTTTTCAAGACAACCCTTTCGTTATCAATGTATAATACTTCTATGTACTAGTGATATTAGTATCCTCTTGACAATGTCCAAGAAGTGTTGAAACTGGTCGACATAACTTCCTGTTTCCAGGATACATTTCAAGGAGAGGGCTATTTAAGTGGACGGTGACAATTTTACTTACAACATTTCCTATTTAACTATTTATCAGTTTAATGAGTTCATTAGAATCCTTAGAAGAGCCAATTTTGTTGACAAAATTTCAGTATCGTGAATTAATATGAGAGAATATTCCTTTTAGAGAGAAATATGCGTGATAGTTCAAATCTTCGCCTGTTGCTGGTTTAAACAGGACGACTTAGAGCTTTAATGTGGCTTAATCCTTGCCAACGTCAATGAGGGCCAGAATGATCATACATGGGGACAGCTAAAGGGTGAATCCGAGGCTATGAACCCACCAATTTCAGATACCAAGAAGGCCACGGAGGACAGTTACCATTGGGATGGAGTTAACGGTGAAGTTGGTTGCGGTTAAAAGGGTCGGCTTTATTGGGATTATTAAAATTATTATTCCCGCAAAATGCGATTTGAGGAGACCGCATTCGCCTTGGCTATGATGTAGGGAGAAGACCCTTTTAGGGAAACCACAGGAGGAAGCCCCAAACAATTTGTATACTCGCCTGGGGAGAGAAAGAAAGCATCGTACGTAACGAGGAGGTGGGAGATGTTGGAACGAGAAATATTCGGCCGGAGTGGGAAGGATAGTGGCGGAAGGGGAGCTGGAGGAATCCTTAGGATACAAGCAAAGGGACACGTCCGGATATCTAGAGACAGGAAAATGCCTAGTGTCACTGTGAGCCTTTTATATGTGAGCCTTCAGAACTTGTCCCGTTCATTTTAGGATTCTATATTTTGAAAACTATTATTCCATTTGCTTCTCAATTAATAAAGATGTAGGACACATATTGTGGTGCGAAAATTCCACTGGCCGAAAGTGATTATTTGTCGTAATCACATCATCATCATAAACTTCGAAAAATCGTAACTTTTCCCGGAACTTTATTTCTTCATTCATTACGGGTTCCTTCGCTAACGGGAACACGGAGACAGGATTATGTCTGAGGTCCCATTATCAGGAAAATTTGCAGTTATTTATAGCATGTTTACACCTCTTTAGTTAAAATTATTTCCTGATGCTTCATTAGCGCCGTTCGTGGGTTACCACTATATTTGAGATCCAGGCAAATGGCTTTGTGCACTGTCTTAAAGGTTTATTTTTTGACAAAAATGTAAAGCTCCTCCACCAGTTTCATCTTACTATGGCGTCTCTCTAATAATACGTATCATTCACTCAGAGATTCAACCCAAAGGTTGATTTGGTTAGGTGATGTTAGAGCTCACCCCGCACTAGGGCATAGGTGTGTGAAATTCAGGTTAGGGGTGGCAATACCTTTCCATGGGCCACCTCGCACTTCTAGGATTTTCGTTTGGGGTGTCCTAAAGATTCAATCGGGATTTGAACCCAGGACTAGTCGATCAGCGGCCAAATGCCCTACCCACTAGTCAACCACGCACTCTTATGCATACATGGATGTGAATATTCGTGAAGGTCTTTCTAAGGGAATTTCGAATGCTTAATGGACTTATATATTGCTTTTAAGCTAATATTATTCCCGAGTTTTGAGTCATTAAAGATTATGGGATTTGTTATCCGTCACTGTCTAGTTTTCTCTCAGTATATTTACAAAAATATTCCTTGATCAGCTTCATACATAGAGGACATTATTCGTTGACATTCAGATGCCTTAAGTTTGTAAAAAGATATACTTTGTGCAAGGAAAGAAACACTGCGAAAATAGTGAAAATAACTGTATTTACTAATGTCTGTGAGAGGATAGATTATCCACTATTATATCTATTTTACACAATTATAAATTTGATTTTTTGCTGTTCAGAATTGCTTTATGAAAATTCATGTGATCAAGTTGAATAATTCTGTCTGTATTTTTATTTCAGGTAAGTACCGCGTGCCGCTTGAATCCCCAGGAGAACCTGTCTTTTATTGGGTCCGTAAGTCCTCTTATTTTATTTCTAAAGTTATTTTTACAATTTTGGTGGACTCATTCTTTTCGGGATTTCGATCAAATCTGGACCAACCTCCTGGTGAGGTCTCTTTTTTTCATCTTGGCACCACCATGATCCGAAGATTTCCTCCGCAAACAACGGAGGCAAAGCTCCCTACCACCGCCCGTGCCTCTCTTATCGTTTGTTGGCAGGAGTGGCATGGATAGTAAAAACATGTCTACAAGTGTTGTTTCTTGCGATTCTAAACTAAGTTTGATTAGCTCTCCGTAGTGTGGGTGCTTGGCGTATGCAAAACAGCCAGGGGGGGGGAGGATTTCTGGAGGGGTCTGGGCAGTGGCGGTTCGGTCAGGGGTGCATGACAAAAGTCTTGCCGGGCATCCGGGGGTGAAAACTCCCTCTTCCCTCCAGCCTCTACCTCAAGCAGCCCCCCCCCCCCTCCTCATCCCAGCCTCACTTTTGGGGATTCCTGCGTAATTGGCAACACAAAGACGGCTGCGTGGGCTTTTCTCTCCCCCGACCATCCTCCCCTCATTTAAGCGGTCAGTTGCTCAAAAACCTGGACTTTCCCACCACCAAACAATCCCCACCCCAAAAACACGGCCTGAAATTCACGCACTGCAGCAGAGAGGTTATTCGCTACCTGGAAAAGGGTAGCCCACGAGTTGGTGGCGGCAGGGTACAGGGGGGGATATTTTGGGGTGGGAGGAAAGGGATGGTCCAGGAAGGTTAGGATGGCTGACTTAAGGGTTCATCCACACACACTGAAAATAGCCTTTAGGGTCTTCTTCTCCCCTAATGCTGGAATATCCACTGGAAGCAGACACTCAACACGTGTATATTTCCCCTTGGGGGTAGAATATGTGCTGCACTAGGGTGAGCGGATTTCTATAGACTTGAGTGCGTGCAACATTATCCGAATATGATGTACATTAGGCGCAACTTGGCTTCCGGGTCGTCATCCGCGTTGACTCGCCTTCCTGCGACAGCTTCGCCGGCTTGTGCGAAAAATCCACTGACAGAAAAAGCATTCACCTTGATCAGGATGCTGGTCAAGGCGAATGATTTTTTCCCTGCGGATTTTTCGCACAATTTGTGCACTACGGGTTGCTCCGTAAAGATATTACCGTGGCTAGTCCCAGTATTCTTATATTAGTTTCGCCGGCGTTGCAGCAGGCATCTTCAGAGACTTTTCCCGTGTTAAGTGAGCTTTAGTTTTGAGCAGCTGCGTCCTGATTGGTCGGTTTGTGGAGCTTATTCCAGGCGTTGCGAAGGGAATAGCTGTCCTCCCTATTGAAATTAGATATTTGGCTATTTCGATAGCCCATCGAATGAGCCGTGGATAGTAATACTTCTCTTTAGCGATAAGTTTAGCATATATAGTTTTAGCTTTTATAATACGGGGAAAAAATAGGGTAGTTTCCTTCATCATGGAAAACGAAAGGCATTGATTGCGATTCGGTACCCACCATTTGTGTATTCATAATAAACAAATTATTTGGTTTTAGAAATACCGGTTTAGACGAATGGCAAGGGTCAATTTTTTCCTCATTTGAAAAAGGCCAGATTGGCGCCCATGCGATGCCACTCCACGTGACGTCACAGGGACCTAGTTTCTATACGAGAGGATAGGAGTTTTACATCGTCTGAGGTTACCAATGCATGCACAGAGCTCAGGGAAACATGTCTTAATAATCACCTATTAAAACTGGCTAAGGTCAGAAAGTTTTCCTCGTTTGATAAGGTATTAATAATCCTTATTTAAGGCAAGCGCTACCAGCTAGCCTGGTACTCTGCTACCTGCTAGCATCCTGGGTCGTATCAGCGCTCAGAGCCTCGCCCCAAGGTCACCTCACTCGCGGCAGTGGGAGCCAGAACGACGTCACACGGGAGTTTTCCCGGTATTCATACTTACCCGTCGCGTTTTCGCGCGCTTGAAAATTTTCACTTTTCATTTAATCGCGAAAAATATATATAATTTAAAAATCTAAAAGCATGAAATACGTACTCCAGGAGTAATAATCTTTCGATTCAGGCAAAACAAATAATAGGAAACAACCCTATTGCATCCGAAAAATCAAGCCTGAAGACTCTTGCTGCAACGCCGGCGAAACTGTAGCAGGGAGATGAATCGACGTGAAGGGCAACCCAAAAACCAAGCTGCTCCTACTGGAAGCCTCTGCGGAAGCCTCCATCAGCATATGATTTACATTATGCGGAAATGGAAATATTTACTTGAGCACGCAGGGGATTGGGATTCTTCGTCGGCTAGAGTGTTGGCTTTCCACCCTCCTAACCTGGGTTCAATTCTCGGCGGTGCAGGTGGTGGTGATTTTTCAGAGACTACCCGATCACTGCTCCAGAGTTCTATGTGCACTCTGTTTATATCGCCCGAAAAAAATTCAAATTTTCCTCATTAACTGGGTTTTCTTAAATTACAAGTGCCCAATGAATTTAAGAAATATAATGATTTATTTCTCCATAATATTTGTGTGCACGAGCATTCAGTATTGCGGAAAGGGTTAATTGATTAAGTGGGATAGGGTTTTTTTTTGTAGTTTGAGTGCTGGTTTCCGTGGTTCCAGGTTCAAATGTCAATGCGGTCAATTTTATGGAATGTCAAACCGTTATTCCTTTTGCTCCATTATTTTATGCCTATCCCTCTCCACGCTTTTCTTTCCTGCCTTTACCTTACGGCGAAAATGTCCTTATGTAGAGCTTACCTCTTTCAAATACGTATTCTATCATATTTAAATCAAGTGATAAGATTTAAATTGATCCTAGTCTATGTAAAATATTTTATGAATACTTTTGGATATATAATGAAGCTTATTTCATGCCTTGTGCCTCCGATATGGTGGCTAAGATGATCAAAGAATCTCCATCATAGTGAATGAATCTCTCTGTTGATTTATTATGCGTTTTCCATCATCTATGTATCGGTAGGGGTTTCGAACACTCTGAAATCTTTTTTCCTTTGTTAACAATGACGGAGAGAGTCTTAGGTGAGCGCTTTAGAGCGCTTTAGATTTACAGGCTCATTATTTAGTTGACATGAGATTGTGGAGGTTTTTAGCACTCCTTCTTCCGAAGTATTTCCTTAAGGTAACATTTGCTTGCATTGACTGATTATCTTGAGCCAACGCATTTAGATAACGCAGCATTCCCGTAAGACCTATCGTAATGCTTGACATTTACACATTGTATAGGGCAGACGTTTATCATCGTTTACCTGTGTATGAAATGTTAAAATACTAAAATACTGTATCAGACGCCCCCAAAATCCCTTCCAGATTACGTGACGTAGATAAAGAAGTGCAAGAGAAGAGAGAGTACCAAGGAACTGAAGCAACTACTTTCAGATGGGGAGAAAAGAGGGACTGCGGGATACCAATCGTATGATTGTATTCATAGGAATTAAAAGGCAAATGATTCAAGATTTGAGTGAAATATCCCTACGGGAACCTTCCGCACTCCTCGCTTTTCAGAGCTATTTTGAAGGCCAACCCTTTCACCTCCTCCCTTATGACGCCCACAGAATTCTCCCCTTACGGAAACCTGGCTTGATTGTTGACCTGGCTGACCACGCTAGCCGGACCGTATCCCACGTCCCTATCCCCAGCCCTTCTTCCCTGCTTACCACCCTCCCAATGAACAACGAATTTGCTTACGTTCTACCATCTCTTACCCCACACAAAAAATCTCACGTGTATCTAGAACGTCTAATTGGAGTCCGACGCACCGATAGAGCGGCAAAGTAAATTTATCAGTGAAAACCTTAGTTTTTAGTGGTTTATAGACGTTCTCTTTTTTGACAAAAGAGGTCATTTTATCACTTTCAATGCAACCAAAGTCTTTTTACCGAATAAATTCATTGATTTAAGTATCTGATTGAATAGTTATGTGAGCTTTACATAGTTACCCGCTAATAGGGGTTTTAAAGATGGGGATTGTATCAGGAATTTACCCATGGACTGGATAAGGATCCCTTGTGTGAGTACTTATTATTTATACTTAATTAAATATATTTGAGTATTCGATTGATATTAATAAGGCCAGAAATAGAGCTTGTATCGTAGCTTCTTAAGGTGTTGGTTTCATATTAACTATTATTTAGTAAAAAAGCCATCCTGATTCACTTATACCCTTTAAAAACTCCATCATATGCTTTCTTTATGTACCCTTCGCGTCTAAATTTAACCGGTAATTCCAAAGCGAGTTACATGAATCCTTGGATTTGTGTGAGAGTATTGGGTGTAACCCGAATGTAGTAGCATGGTAGCATACTTAACATGATATATTGAATGACTACCACCTATTACCTCTTGCTGAAGACTTATCAACTCACTTTTTCATTGGCCCCAGCGGGGGCGGAAACATACCGACGCGCCAGTACTCTTTTCATGATTAAATTTGGCCTATTCTTAGTCTATTTTTGCATGGACGGGATATTTGCGTGCTATTGCATATTCATTCGTGAATTTTAATGAGAGAATCGGAGAATATAGCTCATCAAATTCTATAAACAAACATCTAATGGCTGCATTATAAGTTGAAGGAATTAAGAAGGAGCCACTATGTTTTTGTTGCTTTTGTAACAGCATCTAACGCTACAACAAACTTAAATTCTTCTTACAAAAATGAAGCGATCGTGTCATACTTTCATAAAAAGAGTTCTGTGGAATTAGAGTTCTATGTGGTCTCATGATTAATAGTCTCCATTTTTGCGTACGTCTAGATCAATTAGTACTTATTTGTCGCAATCCAGTAGCGCATAAAATTAAAATTTCTTTGATTTTTTAGATGCCAAAAAGTCGCGATGCGTCATTCAGTAAAAGACCCAGAAATGAAAGACGATTCCAGGAAATAATGAGCGAATGAACAGCAGGAACCTACACAATAAACGAGTCTTGACGTCCGGAACTACTTCACTTTTGTGAGTGGCTCTTACGCTTGTCAAATACTATGGGAAATCGATTGTGAAAAATATGGAAATTAAGCGCTATGGCAAAAATGCGAGAAGTTAAAAGTAATGCAATTGAGTGAGTGTAGAAATCACAAATATTTTCGTATCAAGAAGACTTTGAACGCTAGATATTTGTTATTCAATTGTCAATGTTGACCGTGCATCCTAACGTTATGCCATGTAATTCTTGATATAAATTTGCCTTTAGGAAACTGCATCACTAGGTAAAATGTACTGTATTTTTTTAATTCACAACACTCTGCCCGAGTCTTACGCATTCCTGGTTTATTTCGTTGAAAATGATTGCTTGGAAATCCAACTCTTTTATTTATTATCTTTAAGGTCAAACTTAAATTCCGTGTTTGAAATGAATGCAAGCTACCCCGTAGAAAAAAAAATAATAGACCAGAAACCATTTGATTCGCTATATTTGAAATTGCACGAAGCACATTTTCCTTAATGCTTCGTAGTAATGGAGCGGCTTTTATCCGATCTTCAACGAAAGCGGAATATTGCCTTTTCCATATTTGCTTTTATTGCTTTGTGTTCTGCTGTGAAATATCGGTTTTCTTTTGTAAAGCTATTACGTGAAATTTTTCAATGTACTTCATTTTCCGGAAATAGTGGCAAATGGGTTATGGGCCTTTTTCTCACTGGATCAACCTCTCCTATTTGTTTCAGACTTGACTCTCTGTTATGGCGTGTTGCTCTATATAATTTGTTCTCGTTTTTCCTACCATCTGGCTTTAAATTTACAGTAAATTTACTTGAAGAAGACGAGTTAGAGTCTGTTTTCTAACTGGCATTATTTTTTAGAAATTTCATTCCATTGTAACAAAAACGCATCTCACTAAAAACAAATCACCTAGGAATAATAGACGAAATGTCGTTCTTTTTATGCAAAAGTATCTCAGTAAATATGTTTACATCGGAAAATTTATCTCTGACTGTGGTTCCTATAAAATTTTGGGTAGAATATAAAATGTTTTTGTTGGCTTAAGGAATTTTTTTCTTCTATTCTTCTTCCCCCATTACGAGGAACTAATCGGGCCTCAAAGCGTCCATTATTATGGATCAACTAATTTACAAGTAGAATTCATCTTTTTGGTTCACCGAGAAATCTTTGCTTACGTCTCTCCTCTTCACTAAATTTCAGTCCGACCGCCTGGTAACAAGAATTACTATCATGCATTCAAAACCTCAAAAGCAGAGTAGTAAGCCAAGGCCAGCGTGCAGGAATATTAATTGGATGCTTAGTTCCTACTCGAACGATCGTAAATTATTTCCATGGCTTTTTACTTATTTAATACTTGTGCAATCATCCTTTTATGTTTATTTTATTCGGAGGGGAACTTTGTTTTCATATGTCTGTGGCCTTACTGAGAAAATTATACCTCGGAGAAGTTTCATGGATTGAATTTTCGTAGTTGAGATACAGATTTTATTGCTGATACGAGTTCACGTTTTGTGAAATCTTCAATGTGATCCAATAAAATTGATTACTTTCATCTATATAATACCCCGAAATCCGCCTAAAAGGCGTGTGGCAGGGGGTATTAAGACACCAGCCGTTTACACATATAAATGAAGTAGTCTAACGAAGTTAGGACAAGCATTTATGAAAGTCCTTTACGGTTCGGGGGAAAAACGGATTCCCATATTTATCCGTTTGGCAAAACGTCTCTCTTAATTTATTGCTTGTATCAGACCTGGAAATGCAGTAATTTACTTTTAAAAAAATAGAGTTATATTTAGTAATGCAGTTTATTAGTGCTATATGAGTAATGGTGTGGAAATGCTGAAAATTCATGTTGGCGGAATGAACAAAGCTTTGTAATTTCCAAAGAAATTGAATTTTAAAGTCGAACAACGCGTTTCATTCATGATGGTTGAACCTAAATTTCTCATATCTACTGAAATTCTATGCTGAACTAGCGTTTCACCACATAGCGGTAGTTATATTAATATTGATTAAGATGTTATCTATGTGGCATACGCCGTGTTGTAAAACTACTGTCTGTAAAAATAAGCAAGGCACACAGGTTTGTGGAGCGCTACCGTCTAAACGAAGTAATGAAATTCAATGTAACAAAAAGCAAGCGAAAGAGAATTTATTACTTAAGTTGGCTCAATAATATTAATAATTTTCTATTTTGATGCAAGGAAGTCATATCTAGTCTTAATAGTTTGCATAAAACAAACTGTTTACACCACTAAAATTGATGGATTTTTTGTTAACCTGGCAACTCTCTGCTAACTTCGAAAGCAATGGGTCAATTGAAAATTGAATGGCACTGTTGCGTACCGTAGTAGTTGCGCCTAACAGGATCGAGTAATTTTTTTAACAGGAAAAAGAACGACTTTCATGATAAAAGACAGCTACGGGAATTCATGCGTTCTCCTAAGACCCTTTCACATCTCTACCCCGTCCTATTGGACTAAAACTGACTATATATTTTAATCCCCACTTTCCGCACGATCAATTCCTTCGATCCAACGTAAATGGCCAAGAGTGTCCAGTCCCGAAAAATCTTTTCCGCTACCACTTGGATGCCTTTGTCGCTCCATCTCCTCCTGAACGTTTCCACCCTCTCTGCCGAAGTGGTCGTCCCCTCTAACGCGCGATTATGCAGATCGGGTCGGCCGGCAGTGGACGCCGAGTGGAGGATGAGGGATTGCTGTGGCCAGCATGCAGGAAGGGTAAGGGATGGAAAGGGGAGGGGAAATAAAGGGTTTTTGGGGTCTGCAGGAATAAGGTCCGCTTCGGTCCGAGAGGCAAAACGGAGCGGTGGTCGAAGGGATTCAGTTCGTAAACTGCCACCTTCATCAAATGCAGAGACCGTGGAAGCAGGAACCAGTAGACTCTACCGGATATGGTGTAGCAGACATTTGTTACGGTCAAATAATGCCAATGTTTTTGGACATTTTATGATCTCGAGAGAGATTTATTAACATCTTGCGCCCTAATCTTTCAACAATACATTCTATGATCGCCTTTTTCTGAACATGGAGCATATTTTCTTCTTCAATTGCTCATTGTTTCAAAGTTATAATGTTCTTTATAGCCTGAGTTCAAACATGATTTCGTCTTGGGTCCCACTCCCAAATATTTCAAATTAAAATTCCATAGAATCAGGAGGATTATAACAGAAACTGAAGAAATATCAAGGAAAAAGTATACTAAACTCGATTTAACTCAAATTCAAGTAGAAAGTACCTACTTAGACTTTGTTCTCGGAACAAGGGTAAAACAGGAAACTTAGTTTTTTTTACCTTGAAGCTATTTTTACTCTCACATGTGATAGGAGTGTTCAGATTCAGCCCATAGGCTGATTATCATGACAGAGAAAATTTGGTAGTGCGCATTAATCTCTGAATATCAACGCAAGTGGGAGCAATCGCGGAAATTTTATGTATTTTTTCTTTTTTTATCTCTTTCAGGCTTGCTTGAATACCTATCTACTTACTCGTACTAAACTGGTCGAACATTAACATCGCTTGAAATTGCTGTTTACTCCGTCAATCCTTATTTCATTTAAATTCTGCTCTACTTTTCAAAACAATGTTTTATGGGTGAATGGCAAACATTTTCTGTGAGTTTTTGAGACAATATTCGTCTTCTTCGTTGAATGCGGGATGATATCGCAAAGGAGAGAAAATATCCTTTCGTTTCATTCGACTTCGGGTAACCCAGTCATTGTGGCTTAAGAATTTAAATACCCACTCCGCTTTAGCAGCGTAAAAGGATGCTGGAGCCTGAAGAGAGCCTACCTCGCAATTGTTTCGGCCGAGAGAAGAGATTTCATTCAAAGACCGTTTCGAATATCTTGAAATAAGCGCTCGAAAAGAAAAGAGTTAAGGAATGTATTCATAAGTATCTGCGCCAAGAATTATTCTTCAGTTAGATTTTATGTATCTTTTTTTTGGCAGGTAGCCGCAATTATTCCCTGTGATTAATTAAATAGCTGCAGGAATTCCACTCTACACGTGGTAAAACCTATATTCAGTAAGAATATGCCTACCACTGTTGATGTAACTTTTTTAAATAACTGTAAGTTCTAGTTGAACGAGTGGATCAAATAAATTTGAATTTGAAATATTTATTGGCCTCGAACGATATTGCTCTTATACGAAATGTTTGTACATACTTACCGTGGACTCGACATTTCCATACAAACCAATGTTAGCTAGCTCCTTTTAGCTTTTTCCTTCCGCTTTTTTATTTGAATGTTCCTTAGAGATTACTGCTTAATGCTTCTTACTGAGTTCCTCAAAGTATTATGGATTTAGAATTTCGATATTGCATGAGGGTTATGAATAAGCAGCCAAATAGGGAGGAATCTCGCGGATTACAGATCGAAATATTTTGTTTTATTCTCCGTCAATGTTTTTTTTATGATCTACGTGACGTTTAGTTTATTGCTTGGAATTTATCCCAACATCACGACCGGGGATGCCGCCTTACAAAAACTATTAGGGGGGCCCAACCGGGGATCTTGCCCCGGGAAATTTTATAAGTAGTGAATTTTAATTTTTTTAAGCATTTTAGAAGAATCATATGATCAGCATTAGAACCCTGCTAACTCGAATCTCGATAACTGAACACTCCAGGGAAAATCGACAACCTGACACATTTTTTTCCTCACACTCATAACGAATGTTTGATTGGGCTTGGGCCCCCTCAGGCTCCATGGAGTTGGCGCCACTGATCATGACAACAGAAAAAAGGGGATATCGTAAAGGAGAAGCATTATCCATGTTGTCACTTAGGGTACATTTTAATCTATTTTCAAAAATGAGTGCTGAGCGATCCATATACATATTCTTAATATTTGCAGTTGGACATTTATACTTGTGATGAATGGTAGGGAAAAATTATGACTGTGATGGATCTTATCATATTCCGTGTTTAAGTTTCAGTTAATTTTCAATGGCATGATTCGAGACCAGTGCTAATTCAAATTGTAATTTATTTGATCTTTTCCCTCAAGCAGAAATTACAGTTATTTAATGCAAAATCATATTGAAATTTGTAGGTATGTTCTTACTGAATTTAGATTGCACCGCACGAATAATAGAGTGAAATTACTAAAAAAAAATAATTAATCACAGGGAGTAATCGCGGATACCTGCATAAAAAGATGCATAAAACCTGACTTAAGATCTAACTTAAAGAAATATTTTTAGCTCGTTTCCTCCTGCTATTCGGATCGCTCCTCCCCTTCGATGCTAGTGTCGATTTTTGTGATGGGTGACAGAATATTTATTGAGTGTGTGAAGGATTGTTGTAGTTGTTAGATTGCTATTGTTAGATTCGCGGGAAAGAATCCGAATGATGGGGAGAATAAAATAATGCCAATCTGACGACGGTTACGCAACTTGAAATTTACACCGCGTAAAACTGAGCCGAACCTCTCCAAGATGTAAGTCTCTCTCTCCCCTTTCAAATAGTTCCAGCAGTCATGACCTTGGACCTAAGAGAGAGAGAGAGAGGGGAGAAGACCATACATAGCATGGAGAGGAAAGGCGAAATTATCCTGATTCAGCCGTACTGTCTGCGCATGCATGAATCCGTTCATTTCATTCCGTTAAGTGAGAATGCTGGACCGCAAACATCCGAGCGTCGAGGGGGTCGCCCGAGATATCGTAAAATAAATATGATGAGCCTTCCTTCCCCTCAGCGTTGCGGTGTTTGGAGTGTGTGGGGCTGGATTTATTATTTTTATTTGTTGGAGAGTGAAGGGTGGAAGGATTGAATGGACTTTCACTCTCCGACTAACCTTCCTCATCCCTGCGGAGAATGTTTTCCGCATTGCAAGATGGCCGCCACACGGGCACTCGAAATGGCGGACTCTCGCCCACTTAGACCATCGCCCAGATGAAGGAATAAAGTAATGGAGCCATCTCTTGCTCGCGGTCCCGATTGAAGAGCCCCCACAACGTTATGACCCGATCAAGAACATGTCTTTTTGTCAGCGTTAATTGTAGTTAAAATGGAGCCATTTCTGTCACTAAAATATAAAGTCAACTTTTTATGGTGAGATTTCGAGGAACAACATATCGAATGATAAACAAAGATATCGTACTGCCATCTAATTTTATTTTAACAGCTTAAAACACGTGTAGAGATTGCTCCAGTACCTGATGATAAATGTACTCTCTCGGCCGGAGTAGCTTAATTGTTGTGTAGAATGGCAACATCATCCTTTGTTTTTCTCTGCATTTTTTAAAATCAAGGTCCTGATCTTAACGTACTCCTTGAGAGCTATTTGATAGCTGTGTATTTACTTATTTTTTAAATAGCGTTATTCATTACTATGCTTGCAATAAATTAAAATGTGTGATGACAGTTTCATGGATATTATTTGACTGTCCGATCGTTACTCTCCAAACAGGTCTCAATGAATACGCTCTGACCTCGGGTTCGATCCAAAAAATATCATGGCAAAGTTTAGGGTGATATTGTCCCTGCATATTTCAACGTTGCCTGCGTGGAAGATGATGCAGATTTGGAGAGATATAGAATATTTAGCTCTAGATAGATATAGATAACAAGAAGCTATATAGATATATATATTGATTTGAAAGAGGGTTCATCAGTTAGCCACATACGCCACATAGCCATTTTAGATATATTAAATGTGTAATAAGAACTCTGTTTCATTAAAGGTTATTTGAAGATCAAACTAAGCATAATGAGAGGTAAATTATGCCGCTGTGTTGAGGTCCTAATGCAAGACTCATTTTTTAATGCTGACATGTGTAGACAGCTTTTTTACCTAATATTAAAAAATACCAGGATATTATTTACTTACGCAAAATCCCTCTCCATATTTGACTTTCTCAGCCAATGTAGCGGCGAGAAGTAGCAGCGCTCAATCGGAGGTATCAGAGGCAAGGAGTCCCATATTATTCGTTTAGGATGATGCAAATGCCAAGGAAGCTTTCGTTGTAAAATTTAGCGCGGTGGTCTATTTATAAGCACTAAAAATATTAATAAACTATATAAAGCACGAAAAATAAATGCTCCACATGGCATTTTGCGAGCGAAGTTGAAAGGAATCACATGGTTCATTAAAGTCAACATTTTCTATACAGTCAACTTTCTAAATAAAGTCAGCTTGCTTCAAGTGAAATGCAATGCGAAAAAAAAATTTAAAAAATTCACGAATATTTTTTTGCTATTCTTAAACTTCGATGAATAAGTTTTGATCAATATGTGAGAATCCATTGGTTATATTTTTCATCAAAGCCGTAGAATTAACGCCATGCAATTTTAATGTGAAAAATTTCTGATGTATAGAACTATTCCGAATCCGTGAATAAGTGATCCTTGTGACTGTCAATCCTTCCTCCAGGTATAAGAATATCGTCTAACATTTGTTCATGTGCAGTTAGAAACCCGTTTTTGAATGGTTTATCATCCGCGGTCTAGGTGGCCTCAGTAGACGCTCTCGGTTGGTGTTCAGGCGTTCTAATGTCAATTTATTTGGCGCCATTTAATCAAAGGAATGCCACATCCCATTGCGTCATCGGGTCAATGCGCGTCTCTTAGTTCAGAAGCAGGGTAACGTTGACTCCCCATATTTCCATCTTTTTTTCTCGCATCCAATCTCTTCTCATCCAATCTTCGTCCCTTTCTCTTCTTCTCGTCGTATTCTTCTCCTTCTTCCGTCGAGATGGATATGAAGGATAAGGTATATTTGAGAAACCGAAGGGGACATGCGTGAGGGTTCGGAAAAGGGAAAGGCGCAGACCAGAAGGATGAGTGTATTGGACTGGGTCCAAAGCGACGGAAACAGCAGAAGAGCTGGCTCGCGCTGGTACGCCTCCTGCTGGATATCGTGTAAACGTGGAAATATTTTGACGCAGTGTCGCGACGCCCAGCATTCCGTCTTCCGTGCTGACGACCTCGGAGGGGTTAATCTTTATTTCCGAATGAAAGTGAGAGATAGTGACATTAGAACGCCTGAACACCAACCTACAGCGTCTTCTGAGGTCACTTAGACCGCAGATGATATACCATTCAAAAAGTAACTGCGCATAAAAAAGTTACAGGATACTCATGCATTATTGGAGGAAGGATTGATAGTCAAAAGGATCACTTGTTCACAAATTCGGAATATTTCTATGCATCAGAAACACATTTTTTCACATCAAAATTGCATGACGTTAATTCTGCGGCTTTGCTACAAAAGAAAATCAATGGATTCTCACATTTTGATCAAAACTTATTCATAGATGCTTAAGAATCGAAAAAATATTCATTAAGATTTTTATTCTTTTCGAATTGCAGCATAAAAAATTCACTTGAAGCAAGCTAACTTAATCTTAAGAGCACGTATGGAGAGCTCTTGGATCTTCAAATGAATCGTTCAATGGCAACTCATCGACATCAAATATTTTAATCGTGAAGCACTGTGTAGCAGTGCGCAACTGAGATGTGGAAATAAACAATTTACAATAAGTAATAGAAATATTGAGTGTGAACAAAATTTATTATTGCTTTCCTCAAATTAGATATTGTTCAATAGTACGAGATGATCTAATGAGATAATGAAGTATTCCATTTGATATCAAGAGTATCATATAATGATAAGTGCATAAAAAATATTGTTTACCATTTGTTCCTAGCAACAACAGCTATGACACGATAGAAATGAACCATTCTCGTGGAATTGAGGTCTTCAAAAGAGCCGTACTCGCGCGCCCTAGGCGGTAACTAATTGAATTTCGGAATAATGCCCAAATTTGACTAAATCTATGAGGCTATCCGCATTTGTGCTCAAATTCGAAAATACAAAGTAACTCCTCAGGATCGTACTGTGCAAAACTAATTCGTTTTTTGACCAAATTGGAATAATCATATGGAAGAACCGAATGCTTTGAATCACAAGTTTCATTTCTTTAATTATTACCGCGCAAATCGTTCAAAATGGAAGGTTTGCGTGATGATAATTATAGAAATGCGGGGGCTCGCCTTGTGATGCACCAAACGGTTTTACCCGACCTTTCATGACCCCTTTATTCGCTGGTCACTTATCCGTGGGAAATGATAGCACTTGGCGATGTTTGCTTTCTTTACTTCATGAGAGAAAGGTATAAGTACAGGGAGGGGTTTGGACTGGAATTGGAAGAAAGAAATACCTATTATGAGGATGACTTGGTGTAAATTACTTTTCTATTGATCTGCCATCTTCTCGATCGTTGATTATGTAAACTTAGGCATAATCTACCATTAAATACTTTTTAATAAGGTATACACAATATTTAAGCGAATCCACATATTCGCAGCAAATGTATCACAGTCAAGTTTATCAAATTGTGAGAGCAAGCAGAAATAATGTATTATTTTTACTCAGTTTTAATTCTTCTGAAAGGAAAACACCTAGAGTTTAGTATAGAATTTAATATTCTGCATTAGTGCGAGATGATCTACTAAGATATTGAAGTTTTCCATCCGCTTTTGCAATGTTTAACTGAGCTCAATGATTGTCGTTTACTTGCTATCGTGGAGCTTCTGATAAAGGGAGTCAGGAATAGTTTTATTCATTTAGTAAACCTGTATTCTTAATTAAATTTTATATGTAACTCGTTTCATCTATCAATAGGTATCCGTAAATTTTAAATTAGAATTCCAATAGGCACCATATTTGAGGTATACATTTAACTTATCAGCAATTTATCCCATTGTCTTTTTCGGTTCGTTAGCAAACGTTTTATGATTGCTGCAGGTATGTCGTTTCTTAGCTGCTATTCTTTCTGCTTCTCCCGTGTGGTGTTGGCCATTGGGCGGATTTTGGATTCTTTGCTGCCAAGCTACTTTGATATCCCTAGGTCAAGTGAAAAAAAACATACCTTTACCTCCAGCGTTGGGTCTGCCACGGCATCCCATTAGAAAATAAGTATGCGGAGAGAACTCTTTTTTATTTTATTTTCCTCGATAAACCGTTATTTTTATCCCCAGTGAGGAGTAAGCAATATCGGACATTATATGTGCCGGCCGGAGTGGGGATTGCCAGAAAAGGAATTAGAGATTTTTCCGAGCGCATACCCATTTTCGTCTTTAATTTTTCATTATTGTTGCTGGCGCGCTGAGGCGAGGTCAAAAGGAACCTCTTCAACAATGGCCAAGGGCGGGAGTTCCATTTGACTAAAGGCCGTCTTGAGCCAGCGCCTTCGTGATCGCTCTGAAAACCTCTTTTTTTATTAGAACATGTCGAAAAGGTATCTGCTGGTCCGAAAATGGCTTGCCTCTGGAATTGTGTCAATCGGTGCTATCACCAGTGTCATTCCATTCTGTTTGTCAATTTCCTCATCTTGCTCTCTACGTCGTAATATACTCTTGGCATAATGCAATTTTTTTTGGAGTTCATGGAGATCTGTTCACACATTATCTAGTAATTTTTATCATCACTCTAAATATATGAAATTCCCATTTTTTATCACTGAAATTAGATTCATTATAAAGGCTTGGTTGAGAATTTAACGAATGAAATGGCATCTTCTCGTATTAATACTTCTAATCATAGATTTATTTTCTGTATTGTGACATCGTGTTTAATATTTTTTCATTGTGAATACGCAAGTAGGCATTCAGATTCTTACAGTAACTATTTCCTAGTTAAAGAGATTCGTTTTCCTCGCGTTTATCAAATTATATTGGCCGCGTTTTTTCAGCATCAATAAATCATTTGTGACATCTATTTTTATGTTTGCTATATTAAGGCATGAATAGCCAACGTTTCTCAGTATTCTTAGGAGTTATAATTGCCCTAGAATTTGCGTAGATTTCGCTTTAATAAACGAACAACATGCATGCTTGTGAACGCTGAAATTATGTTTCACGCGTGTATATTTCATCTCAAAAACTCATTTTAAGTTAGCATTTTTTTTTCTCGTGCTTCCAAAGCCTGACTTTTTCTCGAGAACAGCGGCATTCTTTCTCGTTAAAGGGAGAAGAAATTTCGTCCGAATGATTTTATTTCGGGGGCTGTCCTCGCGGAAACTTTTACTCCGCAAAGGGAGATTAATTGTGCATGGAAAAGGGCACACCTCCATGCAACAACACAGGGTCCCGAAAACTTTGCTGAAACTTGAATACTTTTTCCCAAGTTTTAAATCCGCCTTTGCAAAACCCTTAGCGGCAACTTCGGTTGCACTTCCCGCTGCAGCTAGACGAGAGGAATGCGGTTGGAACGTCACATCCAATAGTTTCATTCGGTTCCCAGAGCCGCGTCTCTAGTTTGTTTGTTTTTTTTCGCGCCGAGATCTTCCTTTGTTTCTTGGTATGGCTGTGGTGTGTTCTGTTACGTACGCGACTTCGTGTGTTCCGGGGATAAACACGGATCCCACCGACTGTGGGATGGAAATGCAAGGAGAACCACGGGCTCGTGGAAGTTGAGGAACAAAAGACAGTCGAGTAGCGAGGAATCTCGTTATCGAACGTGTGCCGAAAGGACAAAAGCAAGTGTGTTCCTCATACTGTTTTTCCTGAGAGGATCGATGGTGAAAGTTTTTCAACTTTCTCTTATCAAGGAAAAATGAAGATACACATGAAAGACTCGTTAAAGATTAAGTTTAGGAAGTTATGACTTTTTTAAAAGAAAAAATACTTAAGTACTGAATGAAAGTATCCGATGATATTTTGTGGGTGAATTCGGTGGTCTTTTCGTATTCGTAGTTGACCTGTATAATAATGTTGTGGAAGTTTTTCATGGCCCCCGAATTTATGTGATTTATTTTTCTTGAAATCGCTCCAAAACATTCACACTCAATACTCATTTGGTTTTTTTAAGGAAATTCATTTATTATACTAATGCCTTCATTGACTTGGCGTTCGATGGTATGCAATTATGCATTACGAGTGACTTTTCGCTGGTTGTTTTTGCGTCTAATATGGTATTACTCCTCTTCTTAAAAAAAAAGAAGTGGCATTTTGTTTTTGCGGTCAATTTATTCATTTATGCCATACACTGAGAATTTTCTATTCTTTTGGAGGTAGTATGTTTTTATCGGAGTGGGTTGGGTACTTAGGGATATCATATAGTAACCACAGCTTCACATCATAGTTCTTCCTGTAGTGAAGATATAGTTGCACTCATGATTTTGAATGCAAGGAGGCCCTGTTTTAATAACAACAGCAAAATAATTATTATGTTATTTGCCAAATACTTGTATCTATATAGAATAAAGCTTTTTGTAACTATCTTTTCTTTTACTTTCAGGTAAGTTTCTGAGATATTCCTTATCTGTTTGGGAAAAGCTGATGGAGTGAGTACCTTACGTAGAATATATCTCATTCGAATTCTTCTTTTTTAATCGTCTACGACTTTGAAAGACTGCATTATTATTCATAAAGAATTTTATAATAATAAAGAAGATCCGATAGTTATACCCATAGGGAGAAGACAGAGTCAAAGCAAGTACCTTTTTCGATTGCCTCATCCTTTGTGTTTGAGTAATGAGCTTCTATCGGAATAATTTGTGACTTATTGATGCAGTTAAAAGTCATATTTTCGTTTTCTGAAGGGGATTTTTACTTCGGTATTGAGTATTTCATCTGCTTTTAAGAGTTTTTGAATATATGAACCCAATTGAACTTCTCATGTTGAAGAGAGGGAAAATTTCTTCTCTTGGAGTTGTTGTTGACGTTTGTGTCAAAATAGGATAGGAAGAGTTAAGGCAACGTTAATTTTCTACCCCTTTCAACTTATTCATTGGCGCAAGATCTGATAACCCCTTCAAAATTTTCCCAAAATATATATTAAATTAACTTTTGAAGGAGGAAATCCTGTCTAGATTCGGGCGGATAATTTATGGGCACCTGAAGCGTTATCAGAGGGCGTTTAGTACTGTTTTACAAAGAGCAGGAGAAGGGAATTCCTCTCACGAAGGTGCGGGGTTTAATCAAAAACACGAGATGATCATTAAAAATAGTGTAGGAAGCCGACAGTAATTAATTTACCTTGGGCATTTGTCAAACGTTAAAATCTGTAAACATGGCTGCATGCACTTGCTGTTCGTAGCTTTGTTGGAACGCCTCGGGCGAATGAATATTCATTACCTAATTACAACAGCATTGCGTGTTGAACTCTCTTTTAAAAAACACAATACCATAACCCATTTTCATTCTAAACTACCTTTACTTTATATTTTTTACATAAATGAAAGATAATTCGTTATTATCAATTCACTTATTTTCTTATGGCAAGATTTCATTTTGAAAAGGGACTAACTAAAAATAAAATCAAAATTTGTCCAAGTCAAGTATATCATACTTCATTGCCTTAATATTATTCAATTCATAACAGTGGAGTACGCTCAAATATGCCAAACTTGAAAAGCCTTTAATGAAGGAAGATGCTAGATTTATACATTATTTTCGATATTCGTAACACTATGTTAAGTATCCGGATGTGCTTACAGTATTTTTACTGATATTTTTTTATATTTGATTTGTGATATTTTTAGAAGCCCAAGTAGGTTTTATACTGAAAGGAAGTCGAAGAGATTGGACGAAGAATTTGTTCTAGAATGTAATATGTGTTTAATAAATAATGATATGTATCCGTCATTGCAAAGCGTAAATTTTGCATTTGAATACAAAGTGTTCTGCCAAAATTTATGAAATCTTGGTGCACTTTTTTATGAATTTTTGGTTCATTCACCTGCTAAGATAACCCTTACGGGAATAACGCTTTGATCAATTATGATAATTGCTCGCCAAAAATGTTGTGACACTCATTCATGTGTTTTGTGCATTTTAATTTCAATTATTGCACATAAAGAACTTCCTCCCCGAATACTTTGCATTCATTTTTAGCATTCTTTGATAGACCATAGTTTCCGTTAGTTTATACTAGTTATTTAATAATTATTTTTTTGTGTTTGCGGCATCACATTGCCATTGCTAAAACTAGCGTCTACCCTTCAGCCAAACCGTTCCTTCATGCTATCAATCATAACGCAGATTTTCGTTGGAAACGTCGGAAACAATATTTTTCCTAGGAAAACCCGTTGCAGTTGCTTCAACCTTGACACATCCATTTTTCTCGTGCTAGGGCTGAGAAATTTCCCTTCCTACACGCAAAGACTATTGGAGGAAGCGTATTGCGCTCGTGCAAGCAAAGGAAGAACACGAAAAGGGTGAATGCACCGATTCAGTTCATTGTCCCGTATCTTAATCAGACGTCATCCCTAGAATTTGCATGTATCTATTTTATTCTTTTATAATACTCTATCTCCCTAATAATGAATTTTCTCCACGTACACTTCTTTATCCTATAATTTACCACTATTTTAAGCAGGCTAGCGCAGTATTTCTCTGTAATTTGGCGAGCGTGATTGTTTTACGTCCAGATGTACACGATTCTTTGAAAAAGAATTCTTTCGAATTACATTTAGAGATAAATGCGAAAAATTTAGGTCCTCTGCATCTACTTATTTTTTTGTTCTGTTAATATTGTGTGGGAGCTGTGGAACGGGGGCTATATTTTACGCTTAAACGTTTCCGCACGTGAAAATATTCGGATAGATTGATAATTCACACAAATTCATACGATAGTCACTCATTAATAGCAAGGCCCTCTTCTGTCCAATGCTACAAAGATCAGTGATAATTTTTTTAAATTGATTTTTGCGAACTTCTTTGATACAAGTAATAAAATGGTATATTAGGTACATGCCACCCAAGGTTGAGCTATTTTTCACGAAAAATTAATTCTGTTTTCGTCTAGTTAAAAAGTTTGCATTTTAATTGTTTACAGTTTTCCTGGACGACTTCATGAACAAATCTTCTATTCAAATTCTGGAAATCATCAAGTCATGGCATCCTTCCTTCTAAGTTTGAATAAAGCGTTGTCTCCGTATTGTAAGGTGTAGTGGAAAAATAAATAGATCGTGGACTAAATTATACATATTTGCCTCCATACCACCACAAGTAATAAATGATAGAAAAGTAAGAAATGAACAGTTAGACGACATATTGCCTATTTATTTTGTAAACTTTAGTTGTATTCCAATTTTTAGGGTGGAAAGATGTTTAATTTCAAAATCCTGTCAGCGGTTTTATCATTAATTTCTAATTACATGATTGCTTAAATTGGAGGATTCCAAAATAATCCAGGCAATATTTTCTAATTAATAAGAATCTAGCTAACTTATGAAACGATTGCGATTTTAAAAGCGACTGTAGAAGTGCAGAGATCGGAAGTAAATTGAAAGAGCCATCAAATCAACTGTTTGAAATTGTGGTTACTCAAATGAGTCGAGTGCCGAGTGTGCTTAATTAGTTGAGTCCCAAAATTAAAACCCTCCATATCTTCCATAATTGCTGATTCACAAAATGACACGTGAGAGGGATATTATAATGCATACATTTTTTTCTGCTTTAAATTGATTGCCATTTTCAAGCGTGTCGAAATTTTATGCGGAAATCCCACTCTTTGTTTAATGCTCTAGAGCGAAAGTTTCGATGAGAGTCAACGATATAAATGAGCACGTAACTTTGATTTCATTAAGTAATTGTTTAATGTGATGTGAAATGTGCTGAAATAATGATGCGAAAGTAGTAAATTGAAAATTCGGTATTATTTCCCTTTTATCACCGTGTTTATGATCCAATATTGATAATAAATTCCCTGAATTAAGAGATATTGGAGAAAATTTCTCTTGTATCATTTTAGACTCATCGAAAAGTTTCATTGGCAATTTTCAGGTTGAGATACCCACCGGGATCATAATATTTGGAGGTAATTTAGGGTGAAAGTCCGACGACCAAAAGATGAAATATAGATGGTTAATTGTAAGGTACCTGAACCAAAAAATCTTATGCTACTTTATATGATGCTGCCACAAAAAAATAACTGCGTATTGCTCAAGGTTAACTCCACAATGACGTCTAGCACATATATTGTAGGCTCATGGATTCTACATTTTTATTCACGGGTTTTGTAAGGGACAATATCATAAGAAGCATTGCTATAATAATGCTTAACTCTGCATATATTTGTTATTTTATAGATCCGCGTCAGTATTTACTTGAGTGTAAGTTTTTATTGTCTATAGTGCGAGAATTGCGCGTTCATGACCGCTCGGTCTCACTTTTGAGGTCTTAGCGTATGCTATAGATAGCTAAAATTGTTTTTTTTTAGAACTGAATATCACTCGCGGAATATCTAGTATTCCTTTCGATACAATATAGGAATATATCGATGGCTAAGTTCTAAAAACACGTATCTCAAAAATAGCAACTTTTAAGGAGAGCATAAAAACGATTAATTCTTTTACTTGTGCACTGAAATATAAAACCAAAATTTCATAAAACAGAAGATGAAGCATTCATTAGCAAACAAAGAGTTGTTTTTTGCTTGTATTTTATTTTTTTAATGTTATTACACTTTGTTTAAGATACCTGTCACAAACCGCCCAAATTTGAAATACATGTTGTTAGAACTTAGCTATCGATATGTATGTTTATAAGCTAGGGATTCTAGTAAGACGGTGAAATAATTATGCCCGCATGATGTCTGTTAAGGTGTAGTAGATAGTTGTAGCATACAATTTCTTTTCCTCTTCTCCTTTTTATCTGTACAGAAGTACAGTATGTTAAAGAGAAGTTATAGCGGTCTAAAATTGTATGGGCGCCTTCGAAAATAAATGGAAAATGTCAGGCGTGGCAATATTGGTCGGGAGACTGAGTAATGAAGTGAAAAGAGGAAAATGGACTTGCATTTCCTTTCTGAGATTCCGGGAAATCTTGTTTAGCGATGGAGGGTCTGTGGAGTGGCTCCGCTATTGAAGAAGGGAAGTTTGAAAATAAGGTTGAAATCTCTTGCGGCATAAGAAGTTTAACCAATATTGATGCTGGACGAATTTTTATTAGTTTCAATTGGGTTCAAGATGTCCTCAAGTGATGGCTCAAAAATTGTTTTCAACGGAAAAAAGTATTTTATTGTAGAGAGCTAGGCCAGTGTATCGAAATAAAAAAACGAGATTCAGGTGTATTTTTAGAGGTAGATATTTTTTCGTGAAGAGCTCTCATACTATTTTTTCCCTTCAGCCTGAGGCAAGGACGTTTAGGAGGATTCAGAGCGAGTGATATTGGCTCTTGTGTTAAAAATTTGGAGTTGGCAAACAAACAGATAATAGGATTGTTTCAGTAATCCACTATAGCCTTATTAACGTTATCAAATTCCTCGGAATCCATGAATTAGGTAATTGCAGTTCAGCCTCATAGGTCGAGGAAATTTCAACGATGCTTAAAGGAGCTTGAGTTTCACGCACCTGAGTTTAGCAGGATATGTTGGAGTTAAGTGGGTCTTGAGCTAGACAAACAAGGGAAGCTTGGCATATTTGTTTTGTGTTTAGCCGTGTACTTTAGTCGCTTAAGCCGGGCATTATGATAAGGTCTCAAAGGTTAATGGATAATCACCAGACCTTAGGTACCCAGTATTCAGTCAATCAATATCCTGTATTATTTTTGTCCTATTACCCTTTCCATTACCTACATGGGCTGCATAGATTATTATAAGTAGCTTGATATAGGGTATTTACTTTTAGCCCTAGCGTCATGTCAGCGCTATATGGTATTATAAGAACTGGCATAAGAGGGGACTCATTCGTGGGCTCTTCAGACTTATTTACTGTAATTCCACATTTGTTTATAATATCAGGATAAAGTAATGAACGTTGCGATAAATTAGAAGGAGATTGCGAGTATAAAGGAAAATTTCTGTGCAGGCTAAACGTGACGATGTTAGTTCGTAACTTGCTTGATACGTGAAGTATCTTTTGACGCATGAAAAACTCGGTGATTTTTTGCTGATTAAAAAATCTGCATTTGAATGGGGAATCCTTACGATATTAGTAATTAAGTCAGATAGGCAAGCCTTCGTGAAATTAATCATTATCGTTCGTAGTGCATCAATGCCCTTGTGTGCGACCTAAATAAATAATTTTTTACGTTATCGAAAAAAAGCATCTCATAAAATTGTCGCGTAGATAGGAAGAAAGGTGACCGTTGAACATAGTTAATTCAAGGACATATACCTTGCAAGTGAAAGAAAGCGTAGTAGTAGGGAGTAAGATAATGAACGTGATGAAACTATAGTAACGCCCTCATTCATGCTCCAGGAACATTTTCAGACCGCGTTGCGAGCCAAGAATAATGGGAGCAAGGCCGGTTGTTGTAGGAAATTGCGCCAGGTGGCAGCATGGGAAAGGGAGGCGTTCATGCTATCCATGTGGGTAGCGGAGGGGAAAAACCGGAGTAATGGGCAATCTGGCATATCGTGCGGCCGAAAGTGACGGTATCAAATGTCTCGTCATAACTCTTACCCGCCCGACGCTACCTCGGAATCCTTTCGATCGCGATTCGTCCCAACAAAATGCATGTTTTCTCTTTTTCCCAACTCTCGACGGTGTCACCAACCGTAATTTATCTGCCGAGGTTAGACCGCGTTGTACTGCCGAGGAGAACATGAGAGCCTGATTTACGGATAATTTGGAGCAAAATGGGGCTTCTCCCCCCACCCCTTCCCCTTGTAAATATGCCGGAAATGAGACCGTTTAATCAAATCTTTGACGGCCCCATCACCGATATCTCCGGTTGTATGGATACCTAATTTATTTCTCACGCCCCCATCTCAACCCAAACTCCGTCCGCAAGGTTAAGTGGAAAAGACGTACTTATGCGGTTTAGCGGAAATGAGTGCTCTTTATTGCATGGCTGAGAACGTTCTAATATGAAATTCCGTTTAGTCTGAGGAGCCTAAGTAGGTTGAGCGAAAGGTCACCGTGTTTCGGCGGTTTAATTTACGATAGCGCGGGGATTTTTTGCGCTGAATATCACGACAATAATGCGGAGAAAGAAAAATTTGCAAAATTACAATCGAGTCTACACGAATAGTATAGAAGAGGGTCCTCAAGTCGGCCTCTAAAGAAGTAAACCGCAAACAATTCTCTCAGTGAGAAATATTTGAGGAAATATGCTGATAGGTCGCCGATAGTGCCCAGTGGGCGAAGAATAGAAGCTGGAATAGAAGCTTTTTTTCCAAATGGCACATGCATTGACAGAAACTTCAGTGATATCTTACACGAATGTGGTCAATATAGTCGGCGATGGCATAAAAGAGCATACTCTCTTCCTAGTGACTACCCTTGACAATTTCAGACATGATTTCCACGTTTTGGACTGAAAAAATCTCTATTTTGCGTAATAATATCGCATGCATAGCGTAAAATGAGGCGGTGTGTTGCGGGCTGCCTACCCCACAAAAATGCTTTCGGGGGTGCGATAAAAGGTCATTTTATCGGTAGTTAACAGCAATAGAGCTGACATATTTGGTCTAAAATATCAAAGAAAGACCAATGATATAGTCCACTGGAAAAAATGAGTGCTTCCCAAAACCAAATTAAAATTATTTAAATGTTTAACGTTTTTCGTTAAAAATTTCGTAATTTCAAGACAAAATGGCGAACAGAAGATATTAACCGATTTTGAAAAAAAATCATACCTGTAATACCCACTCGGGTACACAACTTTTGCCGGGTATCACGATTCGCTCCTAAAAATAAGTGGCAAAATGAGGCACCCCGCCCACTCCTGCGAAGTACTCGTCAGCACCGATTAATACCTATGCCTCGCTTCAATGAACCGATCGTACACCCATTCTTCAATCATTCGCAATTTTTTTAGGCGTGTACAACCATTTTCGATGTCTTTCTTCTATTTCTGAAGCACTGGTATTTTTCGACTCCAACATTCCTGTATTCATAATATCATTTCCACTAGGTTGTCCATCAATTAGCTTTTCCCGGCAGCCCACCCATTGCCATCCCAAAAAATTTCGCTCCTTGCTGCAGAATATCCTTCCATTCACCCTATCTATTCACCCTCCTATTATGACATGCTAAGCCGAGAACTTCACCGTCTAAATGAGTTATCATCGGACGCGAATTTATATGGATATACAAAAGTCGCCGGTCGTATCGATGACGGACAAAGTGATCCGAGATTCATGGGTAAATAAGGCATAATTTTGGGTGTTAAACGAAAGCTGTAAACATGATGATTTTGATCCAAAAAATTCATAACATTTCTATGCTACTACTCGCCATTACAAACAATGTAATGAAAATATTGGGAAAAAAGTGGATCGCATTGTACTCATTAAATGCGCCGAGGACTTTTTTGAAACCGATTAAAATGTGACCGAAGCGGCAACAGAAAGCAGCCCTCTATGGAATGGAATTGGTGAGGGTTGAGCTCTCCCTCGCACTAGGCCACGGGCGAACGAACTTCATACACTCAGGGTAGGGGGACCAGTTCCATTCACTGGGCCATCTCTTTCTTTGAGGATTTTTGTTTGGGTGTATCAGAAGGCTTCACCCGGGATATGAACTCCGGACCCCTCCATCAGTAGCCTTATCCCCACTAGAAATAGATTTTCTATATAAGATTTTATGCGAAAAGCCGTTTTAAGGCAAATATTTGATACTAATTTCACGATATTTTATTGGATTACATTTTGAATAGGCGTGAACATCGAGTTCATTCATAATTCCTTACGTTTAATTCTCAGTGTACTGAAATGACCGGTATTCGGAAGTTCAAAGCTGAAATATATCTATAAATGCGGATTTAACTGAACTTACTTGCATCCACATTACTTATTCTCTAGAAAACTAGAAAACATGCCTTATTTCCACAGTAAATGATTTGGACACGATATTTGTACGTTCAAATGGTGAGGTGCATTTCTTGATAGGTAGGAATTGCTATAATTTTTTTATGCATGTGACAACTTTCTTTGGCAGACGCTAAAATTTGGCTACTGGAATTTACTTCATTTATTCATATGAATTATTTTTGGAAATATTTTACCTTTATTGAAAGAATCAAGCAAAGATTTCAAATCATGACACCTGACATCACATTTCTATTTCAAAATAACATAAAAATATTCTTAAATGATTCAGGTATTCGAACTTAAGAGGCATAAGCCGATATTTGAGACTCGTAGAAACGTATTTTAGCATTCTGTTATTTCAATGGAAAATGCTGTTTTAATTGTGCTTTGTAGGAAATATCTAATTTATGAAACGGTCAACTCTCTCCGAGCCTAAGGTTTGGATTGCCAAAAAGGAAACTCACGATAGATTCTGCTCAGTGGATGACAGAGTAATTTATCTCTCGTATATCCTACGTTATTAATATGGCAGGGCCTTGTCTCAATATTTGAAATGGAACCTCAGGCTACTCCTTGATTGCCTGAATTTCAAGGTTTGAAATTTCGTTTGAGCGTGAATTAAAGTTAACGTTAAATTTAGCCGGAAAAACTAACTTATTTCGTCTATTCCTTTCTGGCAATGCCTTTTCTCGCATATTTGAGGGGCTGATATTTATTCATTCGAGATCAAAATTAAAGTTTCATACGTACACAACCTAAAATGACCAGTTATCAAAGTCAACATAGCCTTTGCCTTTGACAGCACAAATATTTTGCTTCCATTTATCTGTGTTTTTAACGCTTTTTAAATTTCTTCTGAAAGAACTTACATTTTTAAATTATTTTTTATCATCGGTTTGAACTTATTAGGCCAACATAGCTTATTGAATCAACTAGTTTGTGTTTAAAAATACCTCCTCCATTTTAAAAATTGAAAATATCAGAGTAAAATATTTTTGCCGCTTTAATTCAAAAGTAGAGTATATAAATGGTTCATAACTGATGATTTCAGGCTTCACTTTATGAAACCTTTCTATTATGGAAAAAGGAAGAATAATCTTTGTTACTTTTACTAATATGTTTGAAAAAGCACGACCAGGTTTCACAGCATAGTTGACCTATAAGTTATACCCCATTTTCATAACATAGTCAACATATTAGCCTTGACGATTTCACTATGTTATGAGACCCGGTTCGTGCTTTTTCTAACGTATTAGTTGTAACAATTTCTCTATAGCGATGGGATAAAAACAATAGAGTCGAAACATATTGGACGAAAATTTATGTTGACTGCACGGAACAAGGATATGTTTCGCACCCGATATTTTTCATCGGAAGAACTTATAGTGTTGGCAATCTGTGTGAAAATTTAATTTGTGAAGTAATTGAACTTATCGTCGCTTGCGGTCTTCGTCGCGAGTACCTTTCGTAGACAAGTGCGTTTGCAATTCGTGATAACTAAATTTGAGAAGTTGATGTAAGTGTTATCACCCCGATTTTCTTCGTATTAATTTTGTGTTTAATATTTATATGATTTGTGTCTAATATTTATAATTTAATTTGTTTTGTGTCTAATATTTATATTTTAATTTGATTTGTGTTTAATACAAGGAGGTTATAATATACTGGAGTTGGTGTCACTGGTTCCTAGCGTGTAGCGAAGTTTGGGTGAGGGTGCTCTCGAAGAAGGGTGCTTGGTGATAACTTTGACCTAAACATCCCGTGAGGTTAAATGCTTACCATTTGGTAAAATTTTTTGTCATAACTCGTTAAAACGTTAAAATAAACTATGGAAGGCACACCGTAAACATTTTCCTCTTACTTAATTGTAGGCTTCGCGAAGTTATGTCTCAAACATATTTTCCCAGGGAAAAATTATTATCAATCACCAAGGTTACGTTCTACAACCAGTTCAACTGAAAAGAAAATTTTAATAGTGTAAACTAGTGATTTCCCTGCACTTATACTGGTATTTTATTTTATTATAACAAATGAAAACCCATCTATTACAGTATAAAAGTATAATTTCAAGGATATCCCCTCCATTAAAGTGGCTGACAGGGCACAGAATTTATTCATCAACACGTTGAGTGCCGGCCGCTAATGTTAAAGCCCTACTGAAAAACCCAGCCATTTTTACTAATTTCGCATATTTTTTAAAACATTAGCATCAAAAATTTATTTATATTGATGTGTATTCCAATAAAAATGGACTTTGTTCTTCCTTATGAATGAGTTGAGTAACATTTGTTGCTAACTTTTAAATGTGTTATTTAATAATGAAAACCTACTGTTTTTGAAAAATAAAAGAGTTGCAACAAATGATATACCGACATAAAACGCATAATATTTTTCTATCACGCTCAATTTGAGCTATTTAAACCATGGAGATCATACAAAAGCATTGTTCCAAGCAAATCATTCAAAATCCTGGATGACAATAAGGGTCACTGCACCCTCAACGAACGGTTCTTTTCTCTAAAGATTTTTCACACTAAGTAGGCTGAGATAAGGGTGCCGGTAGCTACAGAAGACTTTTCGTCCTCAAGACATTAAAAGAACTCTTTTTCCATCGAGGATTTGATTTTTGAAATAACAGAACACCTAAGCAGTATAGTGGAAAAGTACTATGGGCAAAATATTACAGCCTCACGCAAACAAAGTCAATAAAATAGATAGACGTAGTATTACGTCCATGGCAATCCTCACAATGATTAGCAGGACGTAATATTACGCCCATGGCACGCAAAGTGTTAATAGTATCGCCAATGATGGGGAAACTACTATGACAATCACCGGTTATATATTAGTCATTATGGTAGCATTTTGCCTTTAATGTAGCGCATTAGCAGAACAAAACTTAGCTACCTCAAAATATCAGTCAGAGACTAAGTCCATGAATTGTCAATCTAAGATGGCGGAACTTCGACCACGCCAAAAACTCGGAAACATCGCCTCCACATATTCAGACCTCCTTACTTTAATATTTATGCGTAAATTAAATTTGTGAAGCTACGGAGTAAATAGGGAATGTTATGCATTGAACCAAACATAGTTAATTCTTTCATTATCCATTTACTAAAAGGTTTCGCGCTCTGAGCTGCAATGACCGCTTTCACAGACAGCCATGCCCACGCGCGCACTGGGGGTGACTGTACCCTCTCTGCGTTCCCCCTGCTCGCGACGGAGTTTCAAAGAGAAAGCGAGAGTACTTCTGAAAGGACGAAAATGCGTTAAAACAACCACTTGCGACGGAAAATGTAACTCGATATGCGCTAAGGAGATTTCCTCCACTCCACACACTCTTTGGGAGTCGCTATATTCCCCCTTCTCGAGTTTCTTTTCTTCCGTGGGCCGTTCCGAGGATGGAGGGGAGGAGGGAGGGTTTAAGAAAAGTAACTTTGCGAACACACTTTCAAGGAGGAGAAGCACAAAGACGTCGGCGGAGAGTGTCGCCAATTTTGAAGGGAAAAGAGGAGGCGGTCGGCGAGAGTGCCGACTCCGCGTGTTGTTCGGCTCCATTTGAAAGCACACTTCTCTCTCCGCCTTCGCGCCTAACCCAATTCCCGTAATTTTCACTCTCGCTTGCCTTCTTCACCTTCTAACCCCTCCGCCTCTGCATACGCCTTGGGGGTAGTGGCAGGGGGGTGTGAAGCAGTGTACGGAACGATCGCGAGGTGGTACATACAGTTCCAGCGAAATTATCACGGCCTTCAAATTCTCAAAACTTAAGGGGAGAAATGTGTGCTATTCGCAAATCTACTGGCCTATGGTTGCAGCACTGTCCCCTAGAGCTAAATTTCGTTCATGTTATTGAAGAATATCGGCGCGATCGAACGATATCACTCATATGTTGATTTAGTGTCTCGTAAAGCTAACATTTCGTTCAAGTGAGTGAAGGATATTGCATCAATGATATCACTCACGGCGATTGAACCCTGAGGTTGGTTTTGATTGGTGAGGGTTCCAAAATATCTCATTCTCGAGAAAATGAAGGTGGCACTAAGCCAGGCATGTGAATATCTACCATTCTTGGTGGAAAACCAGCTTTCTTCTCTGGGCCTCTTCATTCCTCGAGGATTTTGTTTGGGGATATCCATAAGCTTCAATTCTACATTTAATTAAAACTTTCGCGTAATTCTGGATAGGGAAGGTGAAAACAGGTTTTTGTGAAGTCTTCTCTACATTTTGGAAGTCTACACATTGGTAGCCAGTCAGTCGCCGAAGTGTGGCTACGACGCTGGCTACCCTAGTGTAATAACATCCATTTAATCAATAATCGTCCATCAAATAACAAGCTGACTAAGATACAGACATGAAAATTTCACACATTCACCCCGGACTAAGATACAGACATGTAAATTTCACACATTCAGGGTAGAGGCTAGTTTCTTTCCCTTAGCCATCTTGCGCTTCGATTATTTTTGTCCTGGGATGCCCGACGCTACGCTGTGCTAATATTCTTTTATTTATGTTTCTTTAACAGAAAGTCAAATGCTCTATTGTTAAATTTGTCATATTTTTCCGTTGATTCAATTGAGTTTATTTTTCTGAAATGAGCGCATTCATACTAACGAATCCTCTCTAAATAAAAGCAACTGTGAAGCTCAGCCAGAATGAATCGATATCAACATTGACCAACCAATCCTGTATGAACCATAGGTATCTAGTTGCATATTCTGCAAGAATTTCGGTGTTCTGAAATTATTTTATTTATCAATTAGATTTTGATATTAGCATATTAGTATCTCTTTCTTTCCCGCTGTCACAAACTTGAATAATTCGATGTATTCATCGAAATAATCTAGGTAAACAAACACAGTTACTGAAGTCTTTTTACTTTTCTAACCTTAAATTAGTTATGTAGACTTTTTTTATCATATTTCACTGCATATATAAAATTTAAGCTATTATGGGTATTCATTACTTCGTGGGATTGCTACCACACACGTTGCAGTCGTTCTGTCGTCAAAAGATTTTTTTCGGGCTCTCCCACAAGGAATCGTGTTGAAATCATGTCATCTGTCACATTCATATTCTCATGGGAGAAGTTCTCTAAGAAGGGCAAGACGAGATTATTAGAGATGGGTAAACTGGAAGAATTATCCGGCCAAGGATTACACGGGTGTGAATTTCTCCCTCTCTTTCTTTCCATCTCTTTCGGCCTTTTCAAAAGGATCGATACCTTTTCAGCCCATGTATCCCTTCTCTTGTCCCTCTCCTTTCACCGAATGAGCCGGGTTTTCCGTGAGTTCTTGTTCCGTTCTCAATTAGAATCGACATTATCCTCGAATGGAACGTATTCCCGAGCTCCCTGCCTTTCTTCGACGCGTTAGAATCTAGAATCTCGCTCTTGAACGTGAGGTTGCCTTTAATTCCCGGTTTTGGTGGATATTCCTCGCGGTGGGTGGCCGACGCTAATCCACCGGCCTTAGTCACCAAGGCGACAGGGTTGGACCACTTCGTTTGAGTCCCGCCGCAAAGTCACCATCACAAGAGCTAGACTCCAAGGCCACCTGTTCACACAGCCAGCAGCATACTTTGGAGCCAGCATCCACACCCAATATGATGAGAGAGTAAAATAAAGGTGATATTTCGCTCTCGTCCGACCGCACCTTGAATGTGCAGCGAGCGTATGGGATCCCATGCAGAAAGACTTAATCCGCGAACTGAATAAAATGCAAAGGAAGGCTGCGCGTTTCGTCAAAAACTTCTACGGGCGTACTGGCAGTGCTACCCAGATGTTAAGCGAATTAGGCTGGGAGCCGCTGGTGACTCGGAGGCTGCACGCTAGGCTTAGATTGCTTGAACAATTGATAATGGATATCTTTAAGAGCGACACAGAGAGCATAATATCGGAGCCATACTGTATTTCCAGGTCCGATAGAAGCGATAAATTAAGAGAGATGTTTTGCTGAACGGATAGATATGGGAATTCGTTTTTCCCCCGAACCATAAAGGACTTTAATAAACGCTAGTCCCAACTTCGTTAGAGCACTTCATTTTTTTTTAGCTGTAAACGGCTGGTGTCCTAACACCCCCTGCCACACGCCTTTGAGGCAGCTTGCGGGGTATTGTGTAGATGTAGATGAATATCTCAGCGTATCTATTTCGGCTTATGCTCACTAAAAACTTGCATGGCTTCTGTCTTTTTCCCGTAAATTTAATGCGTTTTAAAAATTATTTCGTTCAAAATATTCATAAAACTTAAGCATATGATAAAGAAGAGAACTTGATAGTCTATTCTAGCTGAAGCAACCTGATTTTTACGTCCAAGGGTGTTAAATGATGAGGGGTTTTTCCAATTAATGTGAAATCGTTACAAATATTCTAATATTATGAACGAAGTGATAGTCACAAGCATCAATGGTCTCGCCTCATAAATACTGAAAATTCGATAGCTGTAGCACCTTTAGATGAACATTACCGTATTTTTGATGGTGTTGATTTCATTTACGTTTTTGGTAAAAATAAATATCGGATATAGTTCATTTGAGAAGCTGACTGATTAAATTGCATTTTGTGAACAGTGTTAAGACCCTTAGCTATAAAGATAAATTGATTGTCGCTGGAGCCAAAAGATTCAAAATGTATGTATCTCCCTTACAATTTTCTTTTAAAAAGGAAAAACAAATAAGATGATAAAAATCGGCCCTCAATTGCATTGCTATTCGTTAAATTGTTTATGTTTCCGTAGTGCACTCAGGGTCTGGCGCTAGTGAAATACAATTCACACCCCTGACAATGAGTTATGCTGTAGCTTGTAAATAATTCACAGCAATTTCTCCGTATACTGATCCGTGTTGGCATTCACATTGTTACATTTTGGTTGATGGCCGTCCTACAATCAGTATTGCGTTTTCTGGTTCACTACTCTGGGCGTTGATTAACCCCAGTTTCACGTAATTATCGATGCGTGCGAGTTCAGAAGTAGGAGCGCGATTTGTCCTACCTCCAGGAAAATGGAACATGTTTCGCTCGGCAGGTTCACGCCTTTGGGTGTGTTATACTACGTTCAATGCAGACATTTGACAAAGTGGAACATGTGCCCTCAGCCATTATTTATCCCGTGAGGTAGCCTAGCTTTTTGAAGAGGAACTCAGGCACATTGAAGGATCTCTTCTCACGTGAATGGCAAAATATGGATTTCCTTAACAAAGACGGAGTTGACTGAAGTCCACGTCAAAATGGTAGATTGATGATTGTAATTGAAATAAATGAACGGGGTTGGGGAAAAGTGATTTCCGCTGTTCGCAAAGCTATCTACAGAAAAGGATTTCGTTTTTTTCCAGCTTATTACTTTACTTGGTCGATGAGAAAATGGGGTTGGTTATTTTATTTCCTGGAATCCCATTTTGAGATTCTCATTTGTCGAAGCGGAGACGCTTTTTAGCTGTAACGGTTAACCATATTCACCGCAACCGGCCAGTTTACATTTCAATATTTATGAAGCACATTTGTTTGTGTTGTGTGGGTAGTATATTTTAGTGGTAGCAGAAACTTATGTATAAAATAGAAAACGTTGATGTTAAAACAGTTCTCGGAGTGTAGGTATTGGCCTAGGCCAATATTGATTAAACGAGGTCAAGATAACGAAGAAAAAAAATAATTATGAAAACATTGATGACATAACATTGAAAAAAGAATGACTATTTTTTGATAATTTTATATTAATTTTGTCTGTTCTATTTTAAAATAATTTTATTATTTTTTCATTGCAATTAGCATTTTTTGTTATGTTGTTTGCTATAATTTTTTATCTCTTGTTTTCTTTTTTCTATAATTTTGTATTTTAAATATATTTTTTTGTTGGACATAGTCCATCAAGCAATAAAGTTATTCAATGATAACATTAAAACTAGGAGTAAGAAAGATTCACATAAGAGTATCTTGATAAGGCAGAGTGTATGTTGTTGGCATTGATGAATCATTACTCCAAATGTTTGTGAATAATATGTTTTTCGTTGCTCTGAGCCTGGACTTACAAGTATTGACAAGCTGGAAGAAGAACTGGTTTACTGTGGGGAGTATATGAGCGGAAGGTCTGTAATCGTGTGCAATTTAACCTTTTATATTAGTGCACGAATTTAATGAACAATATGAATCGAAGTTATAGCCTTGCTCTCTTTATATAGGTATGTACTCAAATTTAATTCCTTTCAATACCTTCGCTGTGAAGGGCTACTTTGTCGACGAACAATGTGTACATATTTGCAGGAAAGGTTACCTACATATTGTATGGCCGTGGAAAAAAGCCACAATTGATTGCTTATGCCTGTAATAGTTTTTTTCACTGCTCTGGGCTGTGATTGGTCTGAATTTCACGGAATTATCGATGCGTGCGAGCTCACAAATGGGAGTGTCCTGCCTGCAGGAGAATGGAACATGTATCACTCGGCAGGTGTATGCCTTTGGGTTTGTTATACTGAGTGCATTACTGACATTTGACAAATTGAAACGTGCCCACAGCCATTCTTTTCCCTCGTGCATCATCCCTCCAGAGAGAAAGAGTCTAGCATTTTGAAAAGCAACTCTGGCATATTGAAAACCTCTCCGTGCGTGCTTTCCAACGGGGACTTGTTACGTACAGTTGCTCCAAGTCGGTCATTTTTCCCAACCTCATACATACATCAAAAGTAGCGCCTTGCTGCCCTATACGGTAAGCTTTCGCGCCGTCTCTCTGCTTGATTGATGCGTCCCGCGGTCGGCGGGCCGTTATGGCATTGTCACGTCACGTGGACGCGTCGCCGCGTGAACCGCAGTGTTCAGAACCCATGGTTTTTGTTGAGCGTGGCGACGACAATCGAACGTGTCTCTTCATGCCAGAAAATTCCAACAATCGGACGACAATTGGTATGATGTAACCTGCGTGAAAATTCTTACTTGACTGACAAAATATGGATTTCACGGTAGCAATCCAATAAAATAGCCCGTGGTTAGAGTCAGCGAATTTTCGCAAATGGCTATTAAAGTACAGCATATTTAAGAAATATTCGCATCCGCGGTTGTAATAAAAAATCAAAAATATTTTCACAGAGTATGTATAACTTTTTCATGTTCTAATATGCAGCCATGCAAAGATAAATCGTTTAACTCAACTAGCAATAAAAGGTTTCGTTATTTGCGAAAATTCATTGCCTCTGCTCATGGTTTCTCTATGCTTAGGTGTTCCAATATTCAAGTCTATGATATCTGTACGCACTCACTCTGTGATTCAATTCGAAAGCTGGTTTGGGTAGGTGAGGGTAGAGCTCACATCAGACTAAACCGCAGACGTGTTAATTTCAGGAACAGCAGTGTAGCGGAACCAATTCCTTTCTCTCCACCACTTACATTTTTAATGATTTTGATTTTGGGTGTCCTCAGTCTTCACCCGCGATTTGAGCCTTGGACTCCTAGTTACGATCATTGCCCACTTGTTCCTCTACCCAAAAGGTCACCTCACTCCTCAGTGTGCACTGAATGAGATGTATAAAATATTTGCAAGAACTTCTCTCTGTTAAGTAGCCGAGTTAATTGGTCCATTTTTTCGACGGAATAACAACTTTATTTTTTTCACGTAGTGAAAAAACCGTTTGTTTACCTCATGGTGGTCACCGTGGGGAAAAAGCAAAGCTGTTTCCCTTCCCCTGTCGAAAAAGCAACTCCCACGAAAAAGGATTTCTACCAAGTCACGACCGCTACTATTAAATGTACGAGAGTTATTCCAAAAGTAAGATCTAATGAAGCAAAAAATCAATCTATTTTTTTACAAAACAATTGTTTTTTTACATTCCTTACACCTTCCTCTATTTTTCTACATAATTTCCATACTAACTTAAACATTTTTAATATGGTTCAACAAGATTTTGAATGCCATATGATGTAGAAAACTCTAGGTAACGGAACAAGTGGAGATCACTTGGCGCCAAGTGGGTCGTTGAATTTTTCCTCAACCGCATTGACCAAATCGTCTTAAATCACTGATTGTCGGCCAGAGCGTAGTTCATTATGCACATTTTCCCGTCCTTCATTGAAAGCTCACGCCAACTAACGCACTTTGCTGTCACTCATTATGTTAGGACCGTAAACTTCAGTAATCTACCGATGAATTTATGCCGCTGAAATGTTTCTTGCAGACTAAAACCGTATCACTGCTCTTACTTCACAATCGGCGGGCTGATCAACTGTCTTAAACATATTAACTGGCACTATAAATAGCACACAGCTAAAGTAACAACGCTAATGTCGGCTCTTGACGCGTAAGGCATGCCGGGATTCGGTGCGCATGCGTGCTGTGTCCTTGGTGCCAAATACAAATAGTTACGGAGAATCAGAGCGCACTTTTGGAATAACCCTCGTATATTTTCTGTATATAACTCGTTCCTCTTCGGCTCCCAACTCCGAGACCGTCCTAAGGGATTGTTCAGGTCGAATCCTGGTCTTCTTATGCATGTGAAGAAAAAGCGTTTTAATCAACTAAGAGATTTTTAATTCGCGACCCTTGGGTACTGTTCTTGCGTAGTCTAAGCGACGAAGTGCCGAATTTTCCCGCCTTCTCTGGCGTTCCCATTGTTGGCATATAGTGTCTGAGGTGAGTTTCCAATTCCCACTTAACATTAGGATACCAGCACGTTTTGATATAGTTCTTTTCCGTAATTACCTCGATTCACTCTTTGAACAGGCGGTCCCCGAAGCCAGTAGAAAAGGGCAAGTACCCTCTCTCGGGGTTTACTCGCTTTCTGTTATCATGTCAAATTTGAACTTGATATGACGTCGATATAGCGGTGACATGAGGAAAACAGTCGCTTTTTGGGTGGAATCATGTGATTGGCGTATCACAATTTTCCCAAAATTCGCTGGAATCTAAACGTGCTTTTTTATGCGCAGAATAAAATATAATGATTGAGGTCTTCTGTCATTTTGTCCTTTTAGGCGTTTTATGCAAGCGAATTTCGTGTGAATTGGTAGGGACATGTAAAGTTTGATTTGATTTGTGAGTGTTTTGGAACCAAAGGTAAAGTGACGGGGTCATGTTGGATATGGGAAATTCCGTTTCTCTGTTATAAATTTGGTGGGTACTCTTTCATGATAAATTACGGATTTTCTGTACCAAAATTACCTTAACTTTCAAGGTTAAATATTAACAATCGTCATTTCATCGATGAAAATAACACGGCATTAATATTATTCATTTATCTTCTCAACAATTTCCTAAGGAGTGACAACTTATTTTGAAAAAGTATAAACTTTTATTGTCACATTTTGACTATCGCATTAATTTAATGATATTCATTTCATTTCATGTCATTACTTATACTCTCTCTGAGCTAAAATCAATACTCGTTTCCGTAAAGACGTTCTCAGACTGCGAGGACTGCAAATCAGTCTTTAATCGCTATAAAAAGTTATAGCTTCGGTATTCGTCGGTTTTCGTGGATTTGCTACATGCCCTTCACTTGGAATTATAATACTTTTATTATTAATATAATTAATCAAAAACATTTCTCTGCTCTTTCAACACGATAAGTTTTGGAGATATTCTACAGATTCATTATTGCAGTAAAGTAATTTATCCCAGCGTATTTTTATAACCAAAATCCAAAATCAATATTTCGTCCAGTAGTAAAAATATTTGTTAGGTTATTAGCGAAATCCTTACTGTGAAACTGTGAAAAATATGTTTGCTTTTACTGTTCAAATTAAACATGTTGATATAATGTCGATGAAAAACAATTTAAGAAACGTCAACATAAGTGGTATTCAGTCTTCTATTAAGACAAATATTTCCATCATTACTATGGATAAATGTGTTGTCCATTAATGAAAATAAGTAGTCGATGAATGATTTGTTGTAGTTAAAAAAAGTTGTTGTATTTAAAAATCCGCGACCGGTGCAATATCAGATGGTGCAGATTGCCAAGGTAGAAGAACGTCATACTGCCAAGTGCAATTGAACCAATTGCTGTATACCAGGTTAGAAAAAAACTGAAGAAAAGTGCCCGTAAAATAAGGTTTTGGGTGGACCCTATTGAGGCATAAAGAAAATTAAAAGCCGCTTTCGGTACCACATTTAAGAAAAATAGAAATAATATGTCTTTATTTGGGCGAGGATGAAACTAAGAAGTCCCCTCTTCCACCTAACCTCTCGATAGCGTCAATGAAAACATTAAAAAATTGTATATAAACCTTCACTATAAAAAATATATACAATATACACAATTTGTGAAATTTAAAAAAAGATAAACAAGTATAAGTCAAAATTTTGTTTAAGAAAAAGATTTCTGTTTGTGGGAAAAAAGATTTACTGAGGTACGTGCTGATGAATATAAGTTTTCAATTATTTTCTCAGTGTCAATTTTACTATCCATGGCGAAGGGACGCTCTCGCACTGTTATCTCCAAGCTCGCTCTTTTTCCAATGACAAATCTGCTTGCTCCGCGTCAGCCGTCCGCGTTCATGTGTAAGCGCAAACCTGTCTCTGTGGCCCTTTACGCGCGCGGATGCGGCGGGGCGGAGGGGCCACGCGGATGGCTCCATTAACGTCAATGGAAGCTTATCCACGCGCGTAGAGCGGACCGTCCGCGCCCATGTAAAATGGGCCCAGCCATCGAAATGGCGGTGTTCTACGCCAGTTCTACCCGGCGGGAAACCCAAGAAGTCTCCCAGCAATCAATAACACGAGAAAACATAAATTTCACTGCAAAACCGGTGAATCTAGGCTCACGGATCTGCACGGTGAAAATAAATCTTCTAGGGGAAAAAGGGTGGGTGTTTCTAGGAAACCTTTTTTTATCTTTTATGTCTCCTTTCCTTTTTGGGAAAACTCTGAGGTCTACACAGAGATTAGGCACAGAGCCGACTTAAGACGTGAAGCTCCCACCGCTTCATCAAATGACCTTAATGTGACCAAAGGGAATGGAGTTCGGCTGGGATGGAGATGTCGTATGATCAGGGGTCATTAGTCAGGAAAACTCTGTTTAAAAGGGTAAGCGAAAGGAAAAAAGTGAGGGATTTTAATGTTGACGGACTAGACATGGCCCAGCCAAGTTACTGGGGAGGAATACTCTTCGAGAGAAAAGGACCAAAGAGGCAAATTCAAAAGACAGGGCTTTTCGCCAGCATTCCATGGATAATTATGCCTCTCCCTTCACTTAATAAATATGGAGTAGACTTATCAAAATCCCCCGTAAAAATAGTAGATTGGCGATGAGCATTGAAATGAAAGAAGACGGTAATAGCATAGTCGTTTTCCCTATTTCGCTCAGTCATCTCTGGAATAGAGGTTATTCTTGATTTTTCCAGTTAATTGCTTCACTTGCTCACTGAATAAATAGGGAGGGTTATTTTATATTCCATAATCGTTTACAATTTTACCTATTTATTCGCACATGAAGTAACGAATAACATTTAGCACGTAGCTGTTGCCCAGTTCAGTGTACGCAATGAAATGACATTGCTTCTCTATACTTTCGCTGCAAAGGGGCTACTCATTCAACGAAATATAAGCACTTATTGGGTGGCTCATATTTTTTTATAAATTTCATATTTTTATGACCATGAAAAATTGTTATATTGCATTTTATTCGTGTGTCGATGCTGATTTTTGAAGTTTTACCTAGTCAACATTTATTGTAATCCGGTTCTTAATACTGATGAAAGAATTTGGAGCATTTGAGAACGAAGCAGCCTGCCTTTGAAAATCACCACGGAAGAAATATATGTAATCTATAATTTAAAAATCTGTCTGTTGTGTTTTTAGCTTTATATATATTTATGTATAAATGCGCACTTTGTATTTTTATAATTCGCTGGATGCTAAGTCCTAAATTTATCTTTTCGAGTGATGGTATCACTGAGGTGATTTCAATTACTCATTTTTTCAAGGATTCAAAATGAAAGGCATAATTAATTCCAGTGCGAATTTCCAATGACGAAGTTGCATAAAATTCATTACTGGAAATTCACTCGTCTACGAGATAAATACGTCTTATTTTCTCAACCAGAATCCATTGTTGAATTTCTTTCCTTCAATATCCCACCACATTGCGAATCAAAACAAAGTGTTGCGGTCGGCCATTAGTTTATGATAATGATTTTTTTCTTTCATTTTATAAGTGGAAGACTGAAGATGCATCTCCTGATTGTGAAGAAAAGAAAGATTTGAGGGAAAATCCTCCTTACTTTACGGGCTCTTTTCGGGGATATATTTCATCCGGGCCTTTCCAGATAAAGAATCGATTTTATCGCTGGTGAAAATTTGTAATACCGTTGATATTCCATTAAGCCTTTTCCGAAAAAAAATCGAACTGTCAGGGGAATAAGATTGAGTACCGGTTACATATAGAGACTTATGTGGAATGTGAAAAAAGTAATATATCATTTTCAGCCATTAGATCCGTTTAGAGCTGTTTGTTCCATAAAGAAAAAATCATCAGTCATCCTGACGTAGCTCCATCAGAAGATTTTGCAATATTCCCTGCAGTATCAAGTGGAAGAGCAACAGGGATTTTAGAATGAGAAAAATATACATCTTGTATACATTAATAAAAATAAATCGTAAGAGTGTATAGAATTTCTGATAGTATATATTTTTCAGATAGCTTTGAAAGCATTCTGTATTTATAAACTCCTGATAAAAGGTTTAAGGTCAATAAAATAATTCCATTTATTTAAGCTGCGATTTTCTTGGCAAGGGATAGCAATGAAAAATGCAAAAGTTAATTTTTTTCATTTTCATAGCTCTTCAGAATTGAGAATGCAGTTTTAATTCAGAGTTCAAAAATGTTATGGTGTAATATGTAGTGAATTTAAATCATTGTATAATTATGAATTTATCCTCATTATTTACGATTCGTCGCGTTAAAGACATTCATAAGTAATAATTCTTAAGCATCATTATTTCTGGCTTAAAAATTTCGGCTTATTCAAGGTATTCTTCAACGGTAGTTAATTTCGGAAATAAAATGTCTATATTCAATGCTATCATTAATTTGAAATCTTTCATTTTCTCTGAAAGGTATCCTCAGAAATGCCTCTTTTTTTCAAAACACTGGCTTCTTTAATTTAAAATCAAATATTCCTCCTGCGGTTGCCATTTAATTCCAAATTCAAGCATATTCATTCAAGGTTTGTGAGAATAAGATTGAGTTATTTTTAATTACCATTCGGTCTACTAGTCTTTTTTATTCATATTGTGATAAAAAAAATAACATTAACACATTGCTTTGTTCATCGGGCAGCATTCAGGAGCCAATTTGCAAAAATACTGAGTAGTATATTACCTTTACCATATCCATACGATATGCAAAAGCATTCTTTTAGAGTAATTACCATAGCTGGAGGCGTTTTAGCTTCTCTTAGTTTTTGTGCCAAGAGTGCTTCTATCGGTTGGTGAGAATATGATGTGCCCTTTGTTTTTGTAACACTTTCTGACGTCATTTACTTGAGATAAGAGATGTTATCAACGTGAATGATGTACGCTTTCCTGGCTAGGCATCGAATTATGAAAGTTTTTCAGGTCAGAAGGAGCTTATCGAGATGAGAATGATTGGATTTTGAACGAGGAGAAGTCGTAGATGAAATGATTGGGAAGGAGTGTGCGGCAAGAACCAGTGGCGTGGGCGCGGAATGACATGTTATTTGATGAATCGAATGAGCGGTGCGATCAAATCGATTATGGGGAATAGATCAGAGGGATTGGATGCTCGCATTCTCCCTGTGAAAAAAAGTTTTCCTATTGTGACTCTTGCGATAGGTATGGGCCCCAAGCTCTCTTGAATCCGAGTTATTATTAAATCCTCTCCAATTCACTCCACTAACTCTGCTTTATTCGTCCTATTTACTTGCCTCGTGTCTTCTTTTGATTAATTTCTGCATCCGTTTATGAAAAATGATCATAACGTTGATGTAATTATTCCACTCAGAATTATTATTGTTGTTGGAATATCACTTTTATATTTTTCATAAAGGCACTTATATAGGACTCCAAAGTAGCTGCACGTTTGAAATACCACCAAAATACTTTGCAATGGACTTTGTAAAGAAAACCTACTATGAAGGAAAACAGAATTCTAGCACAGTAAGTGAATTCCATGTAAGTTCCTCACTTTCAGATGTAATCAACCTTCATTTGAAACATCAAACCATTATTTTTCTCAAAAAAAAAACAAGGAAGTTTATAGAATAGTATAAGACACACAATTTATATCTGAAAATAGATATACATAGGTTATGGTCATGTGCATTAAAAAATGGCTGTTTAAATAGTCTTAGACTATGATAGATAACCAAAGTAAAAGGAGTTTTCTGTGCATAAAACCCCGCCGAATTCATGATGAAATTATGCGTCCTGATAGCGCAACTGGTAGAGCAACCGGCCGGCAACCGGTAGGTTCTGGGTTCGAGTCCCAGTCATGTCGCATTTTTACCCTCTGATTATTTCTTGACTTCTTCCATCTACCACAGTACCGTTGTCCTCGTCAATTTTCACTGACAGCCAAGTGTTTCTAAACTCCGTGCGCAATCAGCCGGGTTATGCTGCGCATCTTGCCTGTCGTGCATTGTATACAGTGGAGTGTTAAAATGATCGCTTCAATTGAAAATCCCGCCAGTAGTCTATTGCGAGCTATGATAACTGTTTTGATGACGAAAATTCACGAACCACGTGAGATTTTTCGCAAGATTTGCTAAGTGTACGGTGAAGGGACAATCATTCAGAAAATTGGCGTGCGCGACTTAAAACAAGCATCGGGGAAAACTCGGGAAGAAAGTTTTGTTTTGGATGGATTTCGATTCGAAGTTTTCAATAACCCGCCATGCAGCCCGGATTTAGTGCTGTGGGATTGCCGAGACTACCCACTGTTCCCAGCGATGAAGCCGCGGCTCGCCACGCAAATATTTGACACTGACGATGATCTGCATTCCGGTGTAGCTACACCAGTGATTGAACTCGCCGGCGGTAGATTTCAACAGAGAGAGTATTGAAAAGCTTGCACCACGTCATAAACGCCATAAACGTCACAAATGCTTAAATTTAAATGGTGATTATGGATAAATATAGCCAAAGAGCATGAACTTCAAAGAGTATGAGATAAAAATGGTAATTTTCTCTTTGTTAATTTTTTATTTAAAAACGTCTGTTTCTTTCTGATTAACCCTCATATTTTATAAAAATATTCTCATGAAACATGCTGTTTTTAAAGAATCAATCTAAATAGTAACGCTGAATGGTATGGTATTTGGAGGAGGCGACCGACAGCTGAGGTCATTTGCGCCGTGAGGGAAGGGTGTGAAAGGAAGGGTGGAGAGAAACCCGGCGTCGACATTAGCCTACTCTTAACGAAAGGCTCCAGGTGGACCACGGCTTAATGTTCCATCCGACGGACGGAATGTTACGCTTGAAATGTCCTCCACACAAGCAGGGATCGAGTAGTCACTGAAGATGGGTGGGAAGTCAAAACACTAGCCACCACACCAACCCGATCCCCAACGCTGTATGCGGGTTTAGTGAGGTTAATTTATTCTAACGTTTCTTCCACATGCCTTTATACATGCAGTATATGAATAAGATTTTTTATATTTATGTATTGTAGTAGGTCGAATGATTTCTATTTCTGACATTTACATTTCTTGCAAAAGTGTTTTAGAAATTTAAATTTACGGGTTTTCAAGGGCTTTAACAGTTATTGATATACAGAAAAAGTGTTTATTTGAAATACATTTATTTCATTATTAGTCGCTGGTACTCCAACTCACCAATCAATGTGAAGTACCGGCCAGTTTTAGTTGGCTTTGAATCAAACCATGTCTGACACCATTGCCATCTATTAATTTAAACTTGCAGCTCTGTCATGTATTATTTTTAAATTACAGCTCTTGGGGAAGAGTTCTCGGGTTTCCATCCGGGTACAAGGGTTTTTCAGCACCGGTGTTTCTTTGGACCCGGCTGGGAACCCGAGAACTCTTCCTCCAGTCTATTCGCTGGGAAAACCATAGATCCTTCTTACAGCTCTTGGTTTTCGAATTTGGGCAAAAATTGTTTTAAAATTAAGGATACAAAGGGTATTCGATGATGAGAGCGCTATAGCTATGTATTACTTCTGACTTCAATGAATAGTTATTTATTTTTCGTACTTTTTCCATGTTCGTAAAATTTATTTTCTGGTAGACCCGAGGGAAAAGAACCCTAAATCTCCAACTCCTGACTTGTAGCTTTCTTGTAGTTTAACTTTAAGCATTGAGTCGGATGAGGACCCTCTCCTCCTAAAAATAGTCCTGTAATCGGCTCTTCTACTTTTCCTCTGTATCAGTACTTTTAGAAATGTGTGCTCTGGCTCTAAAGAAGTCAGAGGCCTCTTTCTAAAGAGCTGTTCCGTTAGATTCCTTTTTTCACTTATCAGTTTTATTTTTATTCCTGAAAGAACTTTAAAGGTCTTTTTATCGCATAGAGGGAATCTCTAGGGTCAAGATGCCTCTTTCATCTGTTTAGGGGTTAGAAAATGGTATAAGGAATCCTCTGCGGGAGATGTACGCCTGATAATGCTCTGGCCATAGAATCATGATCTTTTATAATCTTCACATAAAACGTCGCTAAGGTGTTGTTGCCTTAACTATCGTGAGACGTCTTTTTAAAAATAATAAAAAGGTTGGGAGCTTTTTTTAAAGGGCTTCCAAAGCGACTTTCATCTTAAATTTCTTTTTCAAAGGTAAAATATATTTTTTAACGGAAACGGTAGCATGAGTCTTATGTCTTCACTTCAGTGATTTTACGTTGGCATCTTACAATTTTCTAAAAAACTGACGCGAAAATTTTTTCTGAGAATCACTGAGTTTTGGCTTCCCGAGTCATCGTACTAGACGCAAGACTAAACGCATTGAATGGCAAGTACCGAAAGATGAGAACTGAGTTTTTTTCCTGGATTACATTTTTGGACATTTATTTCTGTAACTGCTAAATTAAAACTTACCCAGAATGCATATGCTTTTCTCTCATGAATCTAATCAATATGTATTTGTTTCTAATGTGGTAAATTCAATCACTATATGGCAAATATTTCGCTTCAAATGCTGCCATGAGGGAAGGATATGGAAGATGGGTGGAAAGAAACCCAGCATCGGCCTGCTCTTAATGAAAGGCGCAAAGTGATCCACGTCGGAGTGATGTGCTAAAAGTGCCTTCCGCTATTCACTAAAATAGGATTCGCGCTTTCCGTGAAAAATCTCCTCTAATAGTGGGATTTGAATCCAGGCCCACTGAATGAGAATCCTTCACTCTAGCCGCCACAAAACCCTATACCTTTTAAATACACGTTAATCTCATCTGGTACATCTTTACGATTTGAATTCTAAACTAAAATGCTTAAACAGACCGCGATTTTTATCATTTTAGCTCCGAATTTACTTTTTTAATTACTGTGAGTTGTGTATATCTCATTGATGGTTCTTTATGCAAAAGAGATACTCTTATTCATTATGAATAAGGCTCGCTCTATGACGCATGACTGAGTAAAAAGATAAATTTTACACACAAAGAAAGCCTGATTCGGTATTTTCAAAACGGATATCTATCTCTAAAATAAGAATGTAAGATGCGAAGACTTAAGAGCCCAAGACATCACATTTTTAACATTCGATATATTTGCGATAGTTAGAGAAAAAATCAATCATGAAAATGCATTTGGCTCCCTCCATGTCAATGAAACAATGTCACTCCATATCATGACCACTAAAGCACCAGATTTAGATACAAAATTGCTAGCGTACGTTAGATCAACTGAAGATAATTATTAAAAGAGCATTTTTATGTCAAAAATATTTATACGTATTTTGATTAATGAACAATGACTTTTAATATATTTGAAGAAAGACATTTTACATTTGCACTCGTAAATGTGTTTAACTATGCATCGCTCCATTACGTTGTGCCATAAAGACCGTTATACACGGGGAAATCTCTCGTGTGTGCGTAGGCGCAACAAAATTGCATCGTGTAAAGCGGTGATTTGCTAGAACGCATGCGAGAATGCATTGACGTGAGATGAAAAAATAACCCCTGTACCAATTTCGTTCGTGTATTTGCGAAATTTCACGCCATAATGAGAAAAAAAATGCAGTTCTTCCGCGATACGTGCCCCGTGTAAAACGGACTTATGAATTTGTTGACTGACATTAGGTTACTTTATGACTTTCCCCACTACAGCAATCCAGCCGGCGCGGAATCCGGGAGGAAAGATAGGGTGGAGGAGGTTCATGAGGAGATGGAAAAGGGAAAGGGGAGGTCCACTTCATTAGGGAGAATTTCTGCTTGGATGAAGAGGGAAGGCCTGTGACGAAATATCCACGTCCCTACCTCCTTCCCCTTCCCGGAGGGAAACTAATGCGTATTCCTTATGCATTTAATATGTACGGAAGCCCTTTGATTCCCGACCACACTAATCTCGAGGAACGTACAATAATGAAAGCAACTTAAGAGTTCCCTATCCTGTCCAGGTGAGCTATTCCACGATGAAGATAATTGCGATCACTTGTACTTGGTGTTACGCGAAAATTTTTAAGGAAACGAAGGGTTGTAATTCTACCAAATTTAGCTCATGATCGAAGTTTGCATTGGAATTTCATACGATATGCTTTGGTTATAAGTGGAGGAAAAATGTTCCCTCGGTCCATAGTGAAATGTATTTTTTAATTCTACCCTGTTAATGAACCTTTTAATTTCCTTGATCAGTATCAAAAACATTGTCTTTCTTCCGCAGATACTTAACTCTCAGGTGCATATCTATTTGGTTTATTGGCGGTCTATCATTTTTCGCTATTTCATATAAACTTCTCCCATATGAATGTCCTTAATAATTAATAATTTGGTGGTTAACATTTTTACTTGAAATATTTTAGAATCCATGTTTCATTAGTAGACAGGTCTTTAATCGTGCCTTCTCAGAGACGAACTTAATATGAAGGTTTCTATGTTTTATTTGAACTTTTTTATCGATATTGTACAGGATAAGGACAATCCTTATGCCAGATAAACCATCAGGGACATTTTAACCGCAAATAATCCATTGGTAAAGTAACATTATACTTGTCTGGAACCAGCATCCTCAGGAAATTAAGTAGACGTATCTCAATCAGTTTGAGGACTCAAAGTATTCGAGTCTAAGCCAGTGGGATTAATTTTTCATTTTGATATGTACTCATTTCAAGCAGACTCCCAGATTACTCCCTAGATAGTTCACCGCTGCAGCGCGTTGGCAGCCAACGCCGTTGGCTAATGTGTGGTCCTTATTCGCGTTCATTATCACGCCAATTTAAATTATTTCGGTTCTTGATATTTCCACGTAACGAACTAAATAAGAGGTTCTTTACCGTAGCCACGCAGTCTGGTAACGACAATAAACAATGCCATTTGATGGAAAAAAAATACTATGGATATTCAAAGGGTCACCTGTCATAATACTAGTATTTTATTATCTATTCTGAAAGGAAAAGCATTTTTGTAATCCTAAACTTAAAGGTCGCTATATTAAGGTCTTTGTTTAAATTTAAAATTGCAAACAAGGATGTATATTTTAGCTGCATTTGAGCCAACATCCCATGAACTTTAACGGATATATAAAACTGACTGTGTCATTCACAGCGTCCTAGTTTGAGCTCAGGCAGTGGTGAATAATTTTAATTAATAAATAATATAATTAATCTCTGGAGCTCATAGGATTATGGGTGAACTCGTGGGTTAATGAAGTTTCACTGCTGGCTATTTTACGACTGTTTCCTAAAAAATAATGAGTTTACTTCAATTAAGCTTTATCATCATCAGCTCCTTTAATTATCCCCGAGTTCCTTCACTCGCCAATAAAGAGTATTTTCATGTTTAAATTATCGCGTCGTGAACATAATGAAAGGTTCTTTGCAGTAGCTTGAATGCCTGATACACAGACGAATCCATATTGGCTTAAATTCACTTTGATGTTGGGGAAGAGAAAAAGGTGGAAGTTCCACAGATGCTTTGGGGGCATTTAGTCTTGTGCTCGAGTAATTCCCATGCTTTTTTAGTCTCCCCTCGAGGGATTTCTGACCTTCTATGTCATCCCTTTATGTTACTGACTCGCAAATATGGGACTAGTGCACCTTTTTTGTGCAGTCACGGATGCTTTCCGTCGCCAAGCTTTGTGCCTCTTAGCGCCGTAAAATCTTAAGCTCCTTCTTGAACTTAACCTCCCTATTCTGGGTCACTTCACGTTTTTATGCACGATACCGCTCGTGAAATAGTTGTCACGGACTGGTTGGAATCTCTGGGAAAAAACTCATGATTAAAGAGTGAGATGAAAAAATACTGAAAGAATTCTTAAATGTGAGTTTGTATTAGTGAACCCTTGAGATCTCTGTGGACTTCTTTGGATTTTGGGGGGTGCTGATATTTTAAGTTACATGTTTCTCTTGTTATGTTTTAGATGAATTATTATCAGTAGCTTATTTAAATAATAATGAGTACACACTTCTCCGTTCCTATATCAAGGCATATAATTCATGAGAAAGATAGGTTACACGTCTAAATTAAACATTAGATTTCAAAAGGTTACCATTGGATGTAAAAAATACTAGTTATTGCGGTATTTTCTTTATGAGTTTTGGACACCTTTTTGTGCAAAGTAATACATTGGTCAATGACTCTATTTTATTCTTTTCCCTATGAACTCTTGAGTTTGATTAATGAGAAATTAGATACTTATTGGTATGGTGGAACGTATTTTTAATTGATGCAACGCTATTTTCATTTTCGTCACTGTAATCGTGGAGACTAATTAATTGACGCTCTAACGAGCACAGGATGATGAGGTATAAATATCCGTATGATCCTTCTGTCAGTTTGTCTGATCACTTGTAAGTTAAATGGTGCAACCTAGTTAGCTTTAGAAGGCAGTTTGCCACATTAATTCTGAGGAACAAGGGAATGGAAATTGGCTCCTTTCCCCGCGAGAAGTAAGATCTCTGGAATGGAATGCACCATCATTCCTATCGGTTGGAGATCTCTTCTTGAGAGGAACAGCGGCACCCGGATCTACAAACCCATTAATATTTCCCTCTCTCTCTTTCTCGCCATCTTTCTCTATCTCCCACTAGAGAGGAAACAAAACGCTTGAAATCAGCATCACGCCTCCGATGCGCCTGTGTCGGTGCTTTTGTTTTTTTTTTGTTATCCGTGCATGCGAATGGGGGACGCAAACGCAAACGATGACGTGGCTTGTCAAGCGCCTAAAATAAAAAAGGAAGGAGAGCGTGCGATATAAAAAACGAATTAAAAGGTCGGAGATGTTTTTTCTTTTTTTTTCCTTTATTTCGACCGAAGCGTGGAGAGACGTATTACCTCCATGATAAGATAAAATTGCCACCCTCACAGCCTCGTGATTTACGGCTAAATTACACGGTTCGTTTGCGCTGATCGGGGAGGTTTGGGGGGTGGTAGAGGGAGGGTGGGTGAGTGAGAGTGGTGGGTGTATGGCAGGGATTGAGAATAGAGAATAGCCCGGAGGGGTGGTTTTTTGTTTTTTTTGTGGGAGGCTATGTGAAAGGTGTTGAAGAAAGAGGGATGGGAGATTTGGGTCTGTCCTATGCGAGTGAGGTGGAAGGGGGAATTGGAGGTCAAGGGTTGGGTTTTGGAGTTCCTTTTGTGTGAAAGTGCTACGCATAATCGGAGTTGGAGCGTCGAATTGTGGTGTTAATCTCGCATTTCAAAGCGGGCTCGGTTTTGCCTTATGCCAGCCAGCTTAGTTCTCCGAAACGCGTTGCCCGAAGGAAAATACCAATAGGCTCTGCCATTTATAATTGGAACGTATCGTGAATAAGGATGTAATCATAAATAATGAAGATGATTCTCATGATTTCATTATACCAAACCTTTAACGACTATTAGTATTTTATGAAGCGTGAGTGATGCCTTGGTCTCAAAAGACTTATGGTATGTCACACATTGTCTTTAAAAAGACTTAATTTTTTTACGGTGATGATATTTATTTCGTGAATGAATTCCACCCCTCAAAAATCCTCTTTTGGGAAGACCCTATTGTTCGCTTCCATCCTCCGGGGTTTAGTCCAGTGCGTTTTTGAGTGAGTCGTAAGTTCTAAACAATTTTGGATATTTACCGTCAGTAATGAGCTGACTCGTTCACTTATTTTTTCTATTGCCCATTGTGATCGAGTTAACGGTAAGATTTTTATAAGAAACAATAATAAACATAACGTTGTTGTAACAAATAATAAGAACGTATGTGAGAGGATAGGGCGAAATATTGTGGAAACGCCTAATTTCCATTGGATGTGAATGAAAGGGAGTTGTAAATTTTTGATGTTGACCCGGTTTCTAAACTTTGTGCCACTGTCAACCTTGATAATGACACAAAGTGCCGTAACCGAGTCGGTCAACACTAAAATCATGCGAAAATGTACTGCTGTATTTTATTCTTATCCAATGTACAATAAAGACTCACAAATTTCTCCAATTTTTTATCAGTCCAGTATTTCTCTAGCTACTTTATGCGAAAAACCGACGGTCTCAATGCCTTCGCCGCCGATAAGTTAGTTGACGTCACGTGCACCCGCTGTTGCGGTCTCCGCTTTTCAGATACTACTCGTCATTGTTAACCGGTCTGACGTGCTCTTTTGCCATTTACTCCCCCGTTCCAGCCCTCAACGAGTGGCCCCCTGCAACGCATGATTGAACCAGGACTCTCATGACATCACCAACTCTTGAATATTGGCGGACACTTAATTGTTTATTTTTTGATTTTCACTTTTCATTGAATATTAAAGCTTTCTTTTTTGTCGTATCGTATCGAATTTTCTATTTTATCCCTTATTATTCGAGTTTTTGATGAATTTCGATTTCGGGCCAAATTGAACGACCTTAATCTCGCTGAGTATGCATCAAAAGATAGGTGGAAGAGCATGAAGATACGGCATGAAGGCAAATTGATATTTTATGCTAAATGGGTGGTACTGTTGCTTTTTTGTCTTTAATTCCGCCTCTTAATGCATCTACACATAAAACCATCATTAAAAAATGTATTTTCATGTGGATAAACTCTTACTTAACCCATTAATCCCCAGCGTTGCGTTGACGCAACATTATTGAATTCTAATTCTCAGAACAAGTTTCTACCTCGGAATAATTTTTTCTTCGATTAACTGACTTTTTTAAGTATATCTATTTCTAATTTTTTCATGTACACCAACATTTTCATTTATAAAATTGTATTTTTATGACTAATGGCGTTTGGCATAAAAATCGATGCATACATACGAGAAACGCTATGAAAAATGACATGCACCAGCATGTCCGTTGAAAGGCAGAATGGGGCATTTCCTCCAAAGGAATACTGATTAACTCGAGTGTACTAATCAAGGTAAACAATGAAATACGTATACTTTCTTTTAAATTACACTTTTTGTGTTTATTTACCGAAGTTTTCCCAGCGTTGCGTATACGCAGTATTTTTAAAAAATCATATATTATACGATGAAAATTTTTTTTTCCAGGAATTCATCTTAATTAGGCCAAAATAAATCAGAAAATGCGAAATAAGCGAAGTAAAAAGCCCAATATACAGTCTGGGGAATAACGGGTTAAAGAAGTATCTCGTTTAAGGACACATTTTTGTGGGTCGTCACTGTTTGTAAGTTAGGGGTTTCACCCTATTTTCTTGCCTGAATGCATCAGTCTATCGCTTTGCGCTGAGGAAAGTATCTCCTTTGAAAATTTTCGTGAGGAGAATGAAGCAGAGTGGGCTAAGATAGTGGAGGAGTGAGTTTTGGAATCACGAGGCCAGGAACTAGGCAGTATAGCCCCGCTAACCTGCGGAAAGTCTTCCATTTGGCCGGGAGGAAAGGAAGTGGATGGCCAAATCATCGTTGTTGATCCGTAGTCGGGGGCCGGGCGAGTTTCGCATTACCAGAGTGTGGGGCTTAAACTGCGCTTGATTTATTATCGACCTCCCTCCCCCATCCAGACGGAAATTTCTTCCCGGCGTCGTGCTTAGGATGTCGTTCCAGAGCGAGCGAATATTTCGGGTCTCGTTACGACCAATACGGAATACATATTTCACTTTTGGACGTTAATTCCTTTGTCAGTCGCGTCTAGCGTTCTGTAAGGGCGCCCTTAAAAAATCAGAATTGCCCATATATCACGTGGGAATATAGTCTGTGGCAAATGATTGCTTTGTTGAATACATGGTTCCTGTAAGAGAGCAACTCGTGATTTGTCATAGTGATGGAAGTTTTGTACAATAATATACGGAGCCGTAGGGACTACATGATGTTACTCTATATATCTCGATAAATTATTTTTAGCGCAAGCCTACCTCCACGCAGAAAGCTAAAACACGACAGGAGGGATCAAAGCGGCTAGGTAGACGGATGTTTTTAATTTATCGTTCGCTAATTTTTAGAATTTCTTCATGAAATAATTTTTTGAGCAGCTAATGTTGCATGACGTTATCATATATTACAAATGGAAAGTACTCGAGTAAAGCCTAATGTTTGGTACGATAAGCTCGAAGTTTTGTGAGGCATTGAACTATCGAGACTCAGTTGCTCACCAGAAAAGGCGCCGATTTCTCCTTTATGAGCTTGTATAAATTATTTACTCACATTTAAAAAGTTATCTTTACCTACACCGATCGATTGACCAAATAGGTTAACTAATGGAGAGAATATGCGAAGTAAGATAAATCTGGAATAAAATCCACTAGCTTAGGAATAAGAAATATTATTACGTGATTCATTGTTACGCTGTCGAGCACGCAAAAAAAAACAATTAAATAGCCATTATTATTAAAAGCATTAGAAAAGCGGATTGTAAAATTTAAAATACTTAGCATTGCTTCGGTATTTTTCTTATTAAAAAAAGAATAGCGTAAGGATAAACCAAAAATAGTTAATGCTCTCTGTTTAAAACTTCATTAAATCGAGCGTAAGTCTATTTTACTGTTCGTTAAAGCTTCTTTACTCTATTGGTTGAGTTGTAGAAGGAAAATTGAAAGCAATCCTTCTCAAGCAACTTCGATGATATTTTTAATTCCGCAAGACTTTTACTTAGGATTTCTATTTCATTCTCTTAACCAATGCCTATTTTCAGTCTTATTTATTTTAAATCAATTTGCTATGTGCGATGGTTGCGTTTGGATAAACGAAATGTTCAAAAGACCACTTCTGAAAGTAGAATGAGGTAATGGATTTTTCAAAGGATAAAAGTCAAGTTATTCGCAGCAGTTGAAGGAATTAAAACTTTTCTTTTTCCACATTATGTTGTAATTAGTTTTTGTATGGGAAAAATAAAACGTTACATGATGTAAACCCTTCAACTCCTACGATACAGGATTTCTACGAAGTCACGCCCGCTGCTACTACTTATATAAAGTTATGTTTTTTTGTATAAGCTGAATTGGTAACGTTCCCTATTTAAAATCTCATGTAGTTAAAGAATAAACAGTACATTTAACTCTCCCTTACGCTTGCCGTTTGTGATGTAGCTAGTTCCGTCCTCGGTCCTTCAAAGACATCGAAATAGCATCCAAGAATCGACGCATAAACGACTCAAACCACTGTTGTACGTGTCCAGTTGCTCGTATGTGGGTTGAGGAAGTGTTTATGGTCACGAAATGAGGGCCCCTGTTCTCAGTTTCGGGTACTTGTCTCACCACTTTCAAAAGGATTAACACTTTGCTCGTGGGAGGAGATATTTTTGCTCCGAAAATTCTCCTCGCAACAATGGTGCCCCATTGTCTTCCCCTTTACGGCTGTGTTAAGACTCGTCCACTTAGTCACTCGGCAAAAGTACCTACGTGTGTGTCCGTGGCCTGAACGGGGTCAAGTTTCACGCAGTCGCTCTTCTTGGGGTCGAGTTGGTCGTGTAATCTTCATTAAAACCCCCGCTACCACTGCTGAAATTCCACGACCCTCCCCCGCCCTCCCTCAGCAATCCTCACAATAACCTCCGGTCCTTTGATAAGGGCGGCGGCCGTGGTGAGAAATGAGAATTGGGTGGTAGATAGGGAGAAGGGTCAAATGATTTGCGACCCCTTGTTTCATGAAAGGGACATTTCTCGTGGACCACCCCCCACAACCCTCCTCCTCCTCCTGTTTTACCCTATTCCCTCTTGTCCCTGCACTCCCGTTCTGCGGAACCCTAAGCTCATCATCCCCTTCACATACCGACGAGTGATTAAAACATTTTCCATTTAGCTCGCGTACGATTGTGAAATATTGATTAAATTTGACACCGCACAAAGTGTCCAAATAATTTATTTCCTCACGACGGGCTACGTCATCTCTAAACATGAGTTTGTGCATTTTTTAGTTCAAGCAATTTCATTTAATTTATTTTATTTATTTTTTATCTATTTGCATATCACCGAAAATAGCTCTACACGGCCTTTTCCATCGGGTTTATTAACATGTTAACGATTTATACAAACAACCGCGCCCAGAATAGTGGTAGCTTACTCACGCGGGATTCGAACCCGCGACCTCTTGTTTGGCAGGCGAGGACTTTACCCCGCCGCCAGCGAAAAGAATATCCTATGCATTATAACATAAATAAAGCACAAAACTTTTTTCAACAGTTACAGGGTGAGTGAAGACGAAAGTGTCTTTTCGAATATAAAATAGGTAAAGTGATGAGTATTTATGACTTTCAATAAAAACATCTGTCATTCCACACCTAACTAGTTTCTCACTGTGTGATTTGAATTCTATATAAAATTCATAGTTGATGTTTAATTTTCCATTCCGATTGATACCTTTTTCCCTGAGAACTTTAGCGCAAGCATTTTCGTCACGTCTGCATTCTTGATCTTTTCCCACCTTTGGATTATTTTCCACAGTTGAATTATTTGTTATGTGAAATTATAGTTACATTTCCATATGGCATATATTACCTGATTCGCATCGGTCATGTTTTTATCAATTCTACATCATGTAGTTCTTATTCCGCGGTTAGTTCGTATTCCAGCGGTCAAAGGAAATACGGGGAAATAAAATTCTAGATGGTGGTTTTCCTAAAAGACCGTCGCGTTGAAGACGCTAATTAATTAGTGCTATCATTTGAGGTTCAAAGTAGGTCGGTCGATGATGTCCAATGCAGGCCATTATTAGTAGCCATTAAATCAACAAAATAAAACTCCTCGCCCAGACGTGAAATTGACCTAAAAACGTGATTTCTTCGCGGTAGCTGTATTTTTCCCCTATCCGCACCAAAGGTTCGGGGTCAAAAATGCGGCCAGGATTTTTGCTTACAAATCTTTTTGTCCAAATAATAATCAGTTCATAGATCGACGCTAATAATTACGATACTGAGTGATTACTGTGCCAGGAAGAGGTTAAAAATTTGAGTTGATGCGTGCAGAAATTTTGTCTTTTTTCTTTCATCGCGTTTTTGTGTTTAATTTTCTATAATTGCTCTCCCGCATCAACCCATGGTTTCATGGTTTGCTCTCACTACTTTTCATGACCGATGAATAATCATCCGATTCGGACGAGTAATTTTTTTTCATCGTTTTGACACCGAGTTCTCGATCGCCTCTGATTACCAGCAATAAATTCATCCCTCCTTCTGACGAGCATAATTGAGCGAGGGCTGTAAATCTCGCGTGCAGCGCTCAGAGTGATGTCCGGATTATCCCAAAAATTGCAAACAAAAGTGTCAATACCATCGATATCACACATACCTAATCATACCTGGTTAATCAAAATCCACCGCGTCTGATCCCTCATTGAGGTATGCTACTAATTGTTAGATTCGTTTACTGCCGGAAACTATTGGAAAAAACTTGTTTATGCGAGGTATCGAAGTATAATATATGCTAAAATTTCCTTATTATGTACCAGGTATATGATCCATGATCTGTTTAAAGCTCTATTTTATCACTCTATAACCTTGTTAATTTATGCTCAGTACTGAGGCATATATAATCATTTGTACTTCCTTTTAGTATTTGATTTATCAATTTGTAGTTATCAAAACAAAAGTTATCATTGCATATTGATAGCATACATGTTATTTTTTATTTGTCATGGAATTGACGCGCAATTATTAGAACTACTCCCCCAGTATTACTTTAGTTATGCTGTAATACACAATCATATTATACGGAGTCTCTAACTTCGCTGTGTCATTATAACAGATACGTTAATGCCCCTGATTGGCAGTATGACGTATAAGTATATTTAATTTAGCTAGACTCAATATATGAATCGATCTGAAGCCAAAATTCCTATCAACGGAATCCTTTCTGTCCTTCCGACTCTATCATTTTTTAGGGAAAGTGTTATGGTTTATTTGTCTCGTAAGAGGTTGTTATGCAGTATGTTTTACACACATATGGCTAGACATATTTATTCCGCAAAAATTAAGCTAAACTTTAGATCTGTGGGGGAAGTAATTTGTTGTTAGTATTTATTTTTTCCTCTTCGTTAGACCCACGTGCTTCTAGGAGCGAAATGGGCATTGCAGATTAGTTTGAAAGGTTTTACGTATTAATCGAGTGTTGAAATTTTATTTTTCTGACTTACCAATAATTTTATTCAATTTTATTTAAGCCCCTGGCCCCCATTTTAATTTTTATTAGTAATGTTAGACCGCCTATAAACTAAGGAGAAGTCGTTTTATTTTCATTTTGGTACCAAGTGGTGATCCTAATTATTTAAGACGCCTTAAGGGAATTCTTTTATTTGTTAGGTAGCATATGAGATAATAATGTAAATAATCTGTTGAATCAGAAGTATCAATGCTCATTATAAAACAGCGAATTTATTATTTACTCATTCCTACGAATTACTCTTTCTACCGTGACCGCAAAGATTCTTTGGACAAGGTAGGATTTACTTGAAGTAGAATGCTTTATATGAAATTTCATATGATAACTTTGATGGGTATTAATGAGCTTCAAATTTTTATTTTCTATTGTATTTATGAAGTCATGTTGCGTTAGACACAGATGAGTTTTTATGGTAATATGAGCATTTTGATGGGTTGTGAGTTTTATTTCCATAACTGTTTTTGTTTGGGTCATTGCCTAAATTGAAAGCATTGGGGTGCGTTATATATTCAAGAATATTGAATTGAAAAATATAAAATGACCCTCATGATGACATTATAATATCATGCGATATCCATCTCTATTTACGCTGAAATGCTCACAACTCCCAGAAATGAAAATTGAATGATTATGCGTAGGGGCATGAACTGTTTCTAATTATCAGCCATAAAATGTGAAGCAATACGTGAGAATTAATATTTCGTTCAATACTTGATATTTACAAACCATTTGCTATTTTGTAGTTAAATTTCTGGCCGCATGAAAAAATGAGTGATTTTTACTTCGTAATTTTATTTCTATATTTCTCAGAAATTGTCAGTCAAGCTATTTTTTTAAATTATTTTTCGGCCAGCATCATTTTCAATTATTTTTTTAACCACACCAAAATATCTCCCGCATAATTAGGCATCATATGACTTTCATATTTGGTAGTAGAGTAATTTTTCACTTGCAACATTAGGCATTCCAGTGACCACGACGTTCGGTCATTTGATATTTCAACAATATATATGTGGCGATATCATATTTTTCAATTCCACGCCACTTGTTTGGGCGTCCATGAGTGGGATTTTATTCATTGGTTGAAGCAAATTACACCAGCGACCTAAAATAGGGTTTTTATTATGACCTCTGTGACATAAATTTAAATAAATTTATTCGTATTGTTTCGAGGAAAGTTCTGATCCACGTGTAACATTTGCGGCGTTTCACACGTTTGTTTCGCCGAACTAATGAATTGAAAATTTCCTCATATTACGTATCTTTCGGAGATGAATATTGAAATGTTAGCTATTTTCACAACGATTCGGGCTTTTTCCCTGTTTAAGCCTCATATAGGACGATCGTTATGTTTTTGGAGTAACAAGAGTGAACACTGTACTCCTTTTTTGGTATTATTTTTCTCCATATTGAAATGCCACGTTTACTCAGCTGACTAAGTAAAAAGAGAAAAAACGTCATTCCTTTTAAAATCATAACAAATACGTAGTTTTCAGTTTATAAATGTTTTGGTATAACTGCATTCATGCTTGTTCCACATTTTAATATCCACATTTATACCCCGTGAGTTTAAAATACTTCCCTAAGTTATTAAATGCTTACTTAGGCTGGCAATGATCTATTGATTGCGAAATAATTGCTGACCTATTTTGTTTAACGCCTTTGGTTTCGGTGGAAAAAATAATGTGGTTGAAATAATATAAATAATAAATTCTAGTTGTTTCATTGATATTTTCTCCTTATAAAAATCTGTGCAAGAATGATATCATCACTTTCGAGAATAAAACTTGCCAACCGGTACTAAAATCTGCGTGCTTGTGCACATCCATAAAATTCTATACCTTGCAATCTATGCAGAAATTACTCTAGTTTATTATGTGTTTATTCTTTTGTTTCTCTGTGCAATATAGGTATTTCTTCATTGCGTTGGCATTTTCCAATTGAAAAAAATACCTCTCATCAGCTAAAAGCAGTGCAGTAAAATGCTTTCGACAGGTTTTGAAAAAAAAATCGCTGAAACGAATACATCGAAAAATAAATGAATTTGCATAGTTAAGGGATTTTTCTCACTGGCTTATTTTCGTTACTGCACCTGAATAAAATAGCGTAGAGAGATATAAAACCTTCCGAATTGTTTACTTACGCTTGAGATGTGTCTTTTGTTATCATCCAGCAGGCCTTGAAGCTCGGGCAAGCTGGCTGCATCCTCACCAGTAACCATATCATGTGATTAATAATGAAAAACATTTGGTTACTTCCACAAAATTCACAGAGGTTCTATTTTATTACCGGTTTCGGCTATTACACCATTTTCAAATACATCAAATACAAATACATGCATTTGAAAATGGTGTACTAGCCGGCACCGCTAATAAAATAGAAACTATGTGAATTTTGTGGAAGTAACAAAGTGTTTTTCATTATTAATATTGGAGCCCTTCCACCACGTAAAAGCTTCAAGTTTCGATTTAATACCATGTGATGTTAGTGAAGAGATCTCGGGATCGCCACCGGGTCAGGAACTTTGCCTTTGCAGTTATGGAGTTTCTGACCCGGTGGCGATCCCGAGAACTCTTCACTAAGTCTATTCGCCGGGAAAGCACGAAATCTTTCTTCATATCATGTGATGTATCACGTGATGCAGCTGAAACCCCTAATCAATCCCTCCCAAAGAATGATTGTAGAGGTGTTCAGCTTTTCCCTTATGCGGTTCATCCTAGCCAATACAAGTGCTCTTCATTTATCTTATGCCTTGTTCACACTAAAGGACGTTCAGTACCAAACTGCTAGGCTGCTCTACGGACAAAGCATGGTCAGCAATTGGAAGGTTTCCATCATTAAAGAGGTATTATTTGAGTTAAATTTATTTAGCACCAAGACTTACGGGGGAATATGTGCTCTGCCGGGCTTTTCTCATGCTAAAGTTTGATGCATAGTCCACAAAATGCTAGATTTTAAGAAAATTTAAGTAGCAAATTTTAACATCCTCATTACTCTGCTTGATAATAGGTAAAATATCACAGCTAATATGCATTTAAGAGGATAAGAAAAATATTTTATTGCCTTTTCATGACATCGAAAAAATAACTCTCTCTATCTGGTTTAAACCTCCACTCTTGCTTGCATGCTAACAGTGAGTACTCCGCTACACTGCCACTACGTCAACACGTTCACTGATTTTAGGAGGCTCTCATTACGAAATTTACTAAGTCATTGCACGGTAACAAACCAGTCCTCTAGTGTCGCACTATCAAACTGAATTTTAAGGAACTGAAATTTAACGGCGGCGAAAGTGGCGCCGCTTCCTTTTCACTTCGACTGTACTTGAATTTGAATTTCATGAATATTTCTCTCTTCTGTGTAATCTAATTTGTACCAGTGTGGCGTAGTTACCTGCAATTTACTTTTACATTGCAGTTAGTATGAGGAAGATCTCGTTGATAGAGAGGCTTCATCTAAGAAATGGTATCGTGGCAGCAGCAAAGCATAGCCTTTCGTGAATTCCTCTCTAGAAGGGCTCTAGTACCCTCTACCCTTTCCTCTTTCCTCCCACATACCCTGGCGTGTCTACCTGCCTAACTACCGCTAGAGACCCTCTCGCCGCTGCAAATGGACTCCAGCTGCGATTGAATTATGGCCCTTCAGCGTTGGATTCTCGCCCGGTCGGGTTTAAAAGGGGCCGGGGCGGTCCTGTCGAGGGCCGCTGGTGGTTGGCAGGGGGTCCTAGGAAACTCGTTGTTTTGGAGCGGGGGAAAAATAGGTTTCGAAAGGTGCGAAGGCTGCGTAGGAGGGGGACGTGGGACGGATAATAACTTACTCAATTATCAGAAGCACGGCACTCAGAGAGATGCTCGAAACTTTGCGGTATGGGGTGTAGTACTTGAGAGTCTGAAGAGGTGCGACCATTCTTTAAGTGAAGCTGGCGATGAAAGTGAGTAACTGTTTGATCAGATGAGCTATTTATTAATATGTCCAACAATACCGCAAACAACTCTTACTCAATTAGTAATGTTGACATTCAGCAGACTCAAATACGAACCACCGTCATTTGTCAGCTATCTTGTGAGTGGTTCGGTCTACTCAATCTACTCTCTTGCCTCCTACTGTTTATATTTAGCGTTTCTCTTCTACTTTACAAATGTAGTAACTATATAATCGCCGCTATATTATATATTATTTCCATACATTTTTCTACACCACCTTCCTTATTCATTTTACCCGTCTATTAATCCCTTTGTAAAGTGATTGGTGTTCAATCATTTAATTACTTTTTAACTGTGTTTTAAGTACAGAACAACAAAACCTATAATTTTGGAAATTATTTATTATGCCATGTATATAATTATTACTTTTATGTATACTTAAGTAGCAAAAAGGAGAAAAGTAAGAAGTAAAGAACCGTCTGAAGAGCTACATATGGCTCAGAAGGAAATTTCAAGGAAAAATGATTAACGATGGAGAAGTTTTCAAAGGAGGGGGCAATGAAGATCTATGAATTGGTTCTTTATCGTATAAACAAACATTTAGTTTTCTTGTAAGCGTACAATAAATTGTTAAGTTATTTGTTCCACGCTACTGAAACATTATCGCCAGGTAATATATTATATATCTCTGTAGTTTAAAATCTACATCTATGGTAAGAATTTCTCTATCTATCATCCTGGTTATATGAAGTTCCATATGGTTGTAAAGCATCGAAAGATGTAATTAAGTTTCTGCTTTTTTGTTGCTTTAGTGCTTTTGAATACAATGGACCTCTTTTATCTTCCTTGAAATCCTCATTTTTCTTCAGAATAATTTTTTTTCCCTTTTTAAACAACTGGTTTTTCCCTCTCCGCTATTTTTTCTTATTTTCTCGCCCTCAGCCGGTATTATTTCCAGTAATTTTACGAGTCGCGATCGCACGCAAGCTCTACGTATAAGAGCCAACCGGTAAATTCATTCTTTCTTGTTTCAACCTTGAACATGCGGCCCCATTAGTGCCGTGTTGTTTTGGCGGATCAAGTTTATTGCTTCGAATGGGTGTCCCTAATAAGGCGCTCTATTTGGTTATCCGGCGTAAATAATTCCTTTAAACCTTGCCGTATCCGTGACTCAGGCATAAAGAAGCCGCTTGCTTTCTAAATTTGCCGCCTTCGGTTACCGTTGTCTCATCTCGCCTCGCTTAATGGAGGACGTGTAGCTCTCTGTTTTGGAATGAGTTTTTCGGAGGAAAAATAATTAACGCTAGGTGTCTCTGTGAAATATGTGGTCAGTCTGTTTAAAGGAGGAACAAAATGTTTCACATCAACTTTTAAGAGGGTTGATTTGTAGTAAAATTCTTTCATTTCTGGTCACAATGGAGGTTTCGAAAACTAACATCGGCAATGGACCATTCTGGTATAAGTTTTTACATCTTAACATTCAGGAAATGGACAAAATATTTTAATCTCTTATATAAAACATTAAGAGCATAATCTACGAAATTATTGAAAATTGGCAATATTCTATAAGATAACTGGGCTCGGACTAATTGCATACAATATCATCATGGGCTGGTTCTCTGCCCACTATCAGCTCCTCAATACCATAGTCGTCTCCACCGCCTTCTGTCCAAGGCATACCCTTTGGTTTCCGTATAGCTTCTTCCTAACCTCGTTGCGTCTGTCATCCTCAGCCTTCTTCTCCCTCATCTCTTTGCACTGTTCCCTCAACTGACGTATTTTAAACCCCCTTCCTTCTTAAAATATGACCGATCCAATTCTCCTTTCCCTTTAGTGCAGTTCTCAAAAATGTTCTTTGCACACTCTTAAGTTAATCTAAGTTTTTAATATCATCCTGGGCATTGACGTCGTCACTTCTTTTCGTCACGACTTTAATATCATTCAAGACATCGAAGTCGTCACTCATGTCTGAGCTACTCCAAACTGCTGCCGGGTTTAGCATAAGCATTTTGATAACCGTTCTCGGACTGAATTGCATACTAAATGTACTAGCTTAAAATCGGCTATTGCTATTTAATGTACATGCTCGATTTAGCAGAATTTAACTTCCTTTCTCACGCTTTTCATTTTCAATCTCGAATAAAATTTACTAAGGCAGGCGTGATATATATTGGAATGACATCCTGATAATTGAATAAGAGAGATAGCAATTTTCCACAAATTTATATAACAAAGAACGAAGCGTTTTGACCATCAGGACACCTTTAAGTACAATATCTATTAGAAAGTATCAATATGTAGGTATATTGTTTTCAAGTACAATAAACATTTTAAAAATACATTACACTTGAGTACCTACAATACACATATGTTACACGCACAATAATATGCATATTGTACACAAAGTCTTCTTGAGAAATCAGCCGGGTCAGGATGGACATTGCTGTCAACGTTTCAATGGCCTAATGAAACCAAAATCCTCTGCAAGGCAAAGGGATATTGGGGCCGTCTTACCAAAGAGGCCATTGAAATGAGAATCAAAAATAATAAAATAAATTGAGACGCGGGTTCCGACCTCAGCAAAGCATGGAATCCCATGATCAAAAGAATGAGTAAGCTAAGCGGAGGGTGGACTCCTAAAACTGACCAATCACAGGCGACTTGACCGCCCCAAATGTGTGTATAAGCCCCGCATTAACCAGTCGCCCTGAAGACGATGGCAGAGAAGGCCATTGAAACGTTGGCAGTTACCTATGTCCATCCTGACCCAGCTGATTTCCCGAGAAGTCTGCATCAATAAGATTCGCCGGTAAAGCACCAAATCATTCATATGTATATTGTACTTGAGAATGACCTGAGGTTGGAAACGCGTGGTGCTTTTTTAAATGAATTTGTGGAAAATTGCCATCTTTCTTTTTCACTATCCAATCTCGACTAGGATTCAGGACATCGACGTCGTCACTCATGCCTGAGCTACTCCGCACTGCTGCCTATTTAAGCATAGATATTTTGATAACAGGTCTCGGACTGGCAGGAAGGAGATCCCCTCAACACAAGCAAACACCGCCCTCGAGTGAATGGCCTCAAGTTGCCGCCTCTCGCTCGTGACACTCTTGCAACTCATCTCATCGTCCCCTCTGGGCTGCAATATTTCAACCGAGGGCCCTCTGCTTTGGGGTTATTTGGGTGCACAACGGCCGAGACGTGATCAGAATGTGCTAACTTGCCCGCAAGGCCTTCTTCTTACCCACTCCTCCCTTCCGTCCCACTACGCCTTCGCTTTCTGCGGCTGTGTGTTCGGCGCCTCGCCTGCGAAATTGCGAAAGGATTACTGCTTCCCTCTAGCTCCCAGAGTCCCGTCCGTATCCTTTTTTTGTTACTTTTTTCATGGTGTTTGCTCGGTTTTTCCGAAACTCGTTTCGCTAATCCTTATGCATCTTCAATGTCTCGTTTCTCGAGAGTATATATATTCACGCCTCGCTTGTCAGCTATAAACAGCATCCTCATTTCGGTTTTTTACGAAGTGTGAAAGAAATCGTTTCTTTTTTGCATTTGAACTGATCCTACGTAACGAAACTCATTTTAATAATATTAATACCCTACAAGTATTTATTCCTACTTTTCAGTTTTTTCTCGTTATAGCTGTCTGAGAAAAAGGGCAAGATTTTATTCCCTGCATATGAATTGCATCTATTCATATAAATGTATCATGTATACAAATATTTTACCAATGTTACTAATGCATTTTATTTTTAATTCCGACACTCGTTGTATCCAAATAAGGTAGAAAATCCTCTCGCAATCAATGTGTTTATTTTGTGTAGCAATATTAACTGTTTATATAATTTGCTGATAGTAAAAAATAATAGTAATAATAAAGTAATACGTCTTACCTTACTCCTTCTCTAAAGCTCTCAGAGCCTCGTCCGTATCTTTTTTGCCTTTTTTATCGTGTTTGTTCGGTTTTTCCGAAACTCTTTTCACTAATCGTTTCGCATTTTTGAGAGCACATATATTCACGCCTCGCTTGTCAGCCATCAACAGCATTCTAATATAGGTTTCATTCGGAGTGCGAAAAAAAAACAGGTTTTCTTTTTGCTTTAGAAATGGTAACAAAAATGTACAGTAATAATATTACAACTGTATTTTTTCCTGTTTTTTGTTATTTTGTCGTTCTATCTGACTTTGAAAGAGGTTATTTTAGTAAGTCTTGTGATGAATTGAAGCTTTGCATATAAATGCTATTTATAACCTTACTTTTTTGCTTTCGCTCTTTAAGAATTTTATATTTTATTGCGGCACTCATTGTACCGAAAGCTTTATACAGAGTCTGTGGTTAACAATATATTTATCTTGCTTTCAGTATTATCTGTGAATAGAATTTTTTGGTGAACTAAAATAAGTAATAAGTCTATTTCATCTTTCGCTTTTTTCATCGTGTTTTCTCGGTTTTTCCGAAAATTGTTTCGCTAATCCTTTTGCATTTTCAATGTCTCGTTTCTCGAAAAAATATATTCACGCCTTTCTTGTCAGCTAGCAACAATATTCTCATTTCGGTTGTATTACAGCGTGTGAAAGAAATGAGGCTTCTTTTTTTGCATTTGAACTGATCCTACATTACTAAGTGCATGCTAATAATATTACTTACTAGTTTATTTTTTCTTTTTTTTAGTTTTTTGTAGTTTTAGCTAACTAGCAAAGGGGATAGCTTTGTGGTCCTTTATATGAGTTTCATCCATAAATTCTTGATGTTTAAAATGCTACTTGCTTGCTTTCGATCTTTGAGCATTTTAATTTCATTCCGAGACTCGTCGTACCGACAGCATGGTTAAATTCTCTCGTTTATCTTGCTTGTAATATTATCTGTTTATATCATTAGGCAGTTAAGTATTACTTATTTTTGATAGACAAAAATAATTAATGTGTCGCTATTTTATCCTCGGTTTTTTCCTCTTCGTTCCCTCATTTTCCCGAAATTCGTCTCGCTAATTCACTGCATCGGCAATGCTGCAGTCTTTTAGGATTCTTTTGTTTCAGAAGTCTGGGAAGCGGATTGAGTGTCTAGCCATGCATTTGAATTTCTTTTATGCACATAACTGCTTGCTTAAAGTAAAGCAACCTTTTTTCTTAATCTTGAAGATAGTTATTAAACATTCCGGCATTCAAGCGACGAAGCCTCATCTAATTTTACCTAAAATCAATATAATTATCTTCTTTACTATCTTATTTGTGTAACCATATTTTGATAGTATATTTAAATAATACGCCGCCATTGAATATTTCGCTTTTTTCACCGTGTTCTCTCGTTTTTCCGAAACTCCTTTGGCCAACCCTTGGCATCTTCAATGTCTCGTTCCACGCGAGCATTCTGCGAACGTCCCCCGTTCTCAATTCGATCGAATAACATTCTGTGAAAGAAATTAAGTTTCTTCCTTGCATTTCAATTGCTTCTATGTGTTAAAATCCTTATCAATAACAAAATTACATTCATTTTTTTTTGCCTTTAAGCATTCTAGCTTATAAGTAGTTTAGGTATGGGGCTAGATTTCCAGACCTGTATTTCGATTGCTTGCGTAGATTTTAAATATTAAAATTCCGTTTTCCCCCTACTTTGCTTTACTGCTACTCTATTTTATTTCACATTCCGTCATTGACTCTTCAGACATCGTGAGAAAAAGGTCTCTTTTAATGAAGATGTTGATCGTGTTAACGATATTATTTGTTGCTCTTTACATCATTTTAGGTTTTGCCGATGGTAGATATAATGTCAATAAAACGTCACTATTCCGTCACTCGCCCTTTTTCATTACGTATCCTTGTTTATTCCTGTCGATTGTATGCCACGCAGAAAATGTACCAAGTTTATATGCGATACACTCAATTTTTTGGCATGTATGTAAATGTGTACTTAGAATGATTCTACTTTTCTTCTCGATGTAATTGTATTTGACTACATCTACTTACATTTCACAATACCATCAGCGAGGTAAAACATCTTATTGAATCAAGATTTTTAATATATTTTATAATTATCGAGATGAAACTCATTTTCAGTCCCATATTTTCCACGGTTTACGAAGAAAAGTTTTCCAGATTCAGATTTCATTTCTCCTCATGAAATTTATTGCATTGAACGTTTGCTGAGAAATTTCATTCAAGGTCTGCCTTCACGTGGACCATTTTTCATCATTTTATTTTTTTTAAACGAATGGTGCCTAAGCCTACAAGTTTAGTTATAAAAATATAAATTATTTACTAATATTTATTTTCTTAACCACCCACACCTTAAAGATTTTTGACTTCCTTATTAATAATATATTTTTTCGATTTCGCTGATGAAGACCGTTCCAAGGAGCCTCTTTTATTCTCTTGTTTTAATTACCGTACTTTACAAAACAGTTTTATCTTTTTGAGCTCCTGTCCGTTTTAGAGGCTTCATTGAAATGTTTAAATATCGGGATTAAAAAAAGTTTTCTTAGGTTTTTGTTGTAATATGCCAAATGTTACACGTTTTTCATTTGTCCTAGTACTGGTATCATAAATTTATTTTTCCAGATTATAAATTTCATCAATTTTTTATTTCATCGAGACTCATTATTCTAGATTTATTAACAATTTAATTAATTTCCATTTCAGCTCTGCACTGTAACGAGTGCCAAACTGATTAATTCCTCCATAGGCAGTGAATAAGCTTCCCTCTCACGTATGAAACTCTTATGGAATGCAAAACTAAGCTAAAATAACCTGCGCGAATTGAGGGCGGTGGAGAATATATTGAGAGGTACTTAAGAATAAGGACAACGTGCCCTAAGCAAGAATTTACGACGCGTTAGATTTAAGTCCGTAGCCAGACGTCGATCGAGATAACGCGATAAGAAGAGCTAGGGAATAACTCAGGGCGAGGAAAAGTTTGAGCAATCTCCTGTCACCTTAGACCTTCAAAACTTCTGCCAGGGAAGTTTTTCGTGAGAGGCGAAGTAGTGTGGGGTTGGAAGCCAAAATAGGATCCCGCTGCGCTCGCGCCTAGGAGAAAGGAGTGAGCCAAACTAGGAAAAGAAATCGATTCCTACCTCATTGAATATTAAAACTTCCCAAGAGCGGCTATAGTGGCGAGTGCAGCGTCGACTATTCCGGCTGACCTGAGTCCCTTTCTCGCTTATCCGCGGAATTATTCAGATGCCAACTCTCGCTCCATCCCCAACCATTCGAACCTCTGTGAAAGCGAACTTACGTCCTAATTCCTCTGATTTTCACCGTTTTCACAGCAAGTGTTCTGTCATAGATTTGAAATATTGAATAGAGCATCTGAGGTATGTCATTTTGTTTTACCTTTGCTGAAGGCTTTTTCTTTCTGTATGGTAATTTTTCTCAAGTACATACTATTCGTAGCGGAATGCAAAACCAAGCTAAGTAAACCTGCACTAATTGAAGGCAGAGGATATATTGAGCGGTTCTTAAGAATAATGATAGCCTCCCGACGACGCGTCAGATTTATAATGGATGTATCCATAATTATTCTGATTTTTACCACTTGTACAGCAAATATTTTGTAAAAAATTTGTAAGATTAAATGGAGAATCTGAGGCATGTTATTTCGTGTAGCCTTTGCTGAATAATACGTTAATTTGTCTAAAATACATGCCATTTCTTCTTAGCTTTTTTCTGCACTCACGGAGTGCTGACCGTGTTGGAAATGTTCTAGTAATACAATACGGAATTTAATTTTTTCACTGAATAAGCTGTTTCCCATTGATTTCACGAACTAAGCCAGCAAAGGTAAAAAAATATTATTCGACTGATATCAAACCTATTTAATGAGTTCATCCGATCAAAAGTTGTAGTGGCTATGATTTTTTCCCTACGCTTTATATTAGGTTCATCTTCAATGTTCCGTCATGATAATGTTGAAAAATAAGCCTTGTTCGAATTACAAGTTTTGATGTTCAATACATCCCAGTTGCAATACTCCTCCACCTCAAAATCTCTTGACAAGAAATTGCATGAATATTTGAAACCCTAAACACTGTTGTTTCGTGTTTTAAGAATTTTTGATGCGGTTAATTTTATTTTTTGTATCTTTGTGTTTAGTTACTCTTATTTGTGTTTTGCTTATTCCATAATCATTATATTTTTGAGCAGAATGTGAACTCTACTTAAAAATTTTATTCTAATCGTTAGGATTTTTGCTCTTCTGGGTTTCACGGAGCATCAATAAATCATTCATGCATGCGTTACCAACAATTGAGCATTCATTGTCTGAATTTAAGTTCGGAAGATTGATTCTGGACAAGGCGAGCATATGTTCTACAGTACTACCGTGGTCACCCGACAACCTAGACCCGTCCTTGCACCTAAATCGGTGTCGGTAGCCGCGGCCTGACGCTCCTCCGGACTCTAGCCACATTCGTGCCACCCGCAGTGCCCCAATCCGTCCGCGGGCCGCAAGGACGCCTCCCCGCCGAGGACCCCCGAGGCACGGGCCGCCACTAAGTAAGGGCCCTCATCCCACCTTAGAGGAGATTCCCGGCCGATAAGTTTCCTCCGGAGGAAGATCAAGATAGTTGCGGGACAAGGTCGGGGGGTCTGTTCTTGCACGGGGCGTGGGTTCGGTGTGGTTTTTGGGTTGTGTGTGCCTACGACGCGACGTGGCGCGTCAAGGTAGTTTCTCGGGGGCCTCCCGATGCGTACAAGACACATAACAAGCGGATTACAGCTCGAGGTGAGGGAAGATACAGGGGCCGATTGTCCGGAGTGAGCTGGAGGAGAGGCTTGCACAAGATGTGGGAGTTTCGGTTCATTTGAAGGGAAGAATCGGTTCACGCGATCGGATTCACGGAAATCATTTCGTTCTTCAACTCGTCCACATTGATCGGTTCTTTTAATTAGACCGAATCCTCAGTTCCATGACGCATGCGTTGAGGATGTACGTGAATTCGATTTCATCATAGATGAACGACAATGGAAATCAGTGTTTTTTGCAACCAAGTCGAATACATACCAAACTAAGTCAAAATCGGTTTACGGCGATAAAAATTTATTCATTTCGGAAACCAACCTAAATTGCAATCATCCAACCCTCCTTTCAAATATAGTGAGCAAAGATACACCTCTAGTCCCCATATTTATTTGTTGTTCACGGCTCCAACCGCATCCAAATGGCTACAATAAAGAATCCGCTGAATATATATCGTTCATTGAGAACGCTTTATTTTCGGCGCATTCAGCTAGCAGCTGCATCATTCGAGCAACGCTACCAACGGAAACCAACTCAAATGGATTTGAATTAATCGTCATTACGAGCGATTTCTTTCTTTATGAACTATTTCTCCAGAGAATCACGATTCAATTCATTCAAGTCATTCAAATCAATCGTTCATGAACGATTTTATTATTAGTGAACGATTAATTAATGAACAATTCGTTCATAAACCACCTTGTTCTTGTTCACATGCAAGAGGCCGCAGAGGAAAAAAAAGATGGAATAAAAAGGTGGTTGGGATTTAACGAAAGGGAGGCTTTTTTTCTTGGGCAGGTGAGAAATCAAACGCTCCAAGCCTGGACGTAGGGTTTCCTTTGTTTTCGTCGTTTCCTTGGGGCAAGGTAGCATTGTCGTTGCCCGAGACCTTTATGTGAGGTCACGTAGTGAACCCCGCTCTATGGTTACCGGGCTATTTTTCTCTTTTAGCAGCGTCCGGCATTAGTCTGGTGTTTAATCTGGGCTGGGCATTCCGCCCCCACGGCTGCCGGGCCCCACTGCGACCAAGATAGACAGGTAGGCTGTTTGGCGTGTGATAAATGTCGCGGGGGGGTTGAACGAGAAAAAGGAACGATGAAAAGCGTGGGTCTAGCCAGTTATAGGAGGCATTACGAATGGCTCTTGCGCCTTCAGAATTCTTAGGAAGGCATTAAGTTTTCTCTTTCATGCTACATCCTTTCTAGGCTAAGGTCGGTCAAGACTTAACCACCAACTATTTGCTGGATTACGAGCATTTTGATTGTTGCTTTAGTTAATTGTTGATTGAATCCATTGATAATGTGTTTTTTAATTACGATATCAGTTTCTAATTATCACAGTCCACCGGTATCGTGATCAAAATTTAGCCTCAAACAACTGTAGAGTTGAAAATTAATATAAGAACTTTAAAAATTTAGGAATGTATCAGTAAACTATATTGTTTCATGAGCTAAAATCATCCAATAAATACTTTTTCTAGGCTTAGATCTATCAGCACTTACCTTAAAACTATCTTTTGAGTTTTGAGTTAATTTATGATTTGATAATTCTGTGATTTCATCCTTATTATGGTAATGCCTAATGTTAAATCAATGAAGTTAACGAATTTTGCTTGGTGCTGTAATATCAATATTACAGGTTGATTGCTGCACGCTTGGAATGTTTCTCGTAAAATATTTCAGGCTTATCGCTACTTAAATGCCCATCAAGAAGGTTATCTCCTAAAGGATATTCAGATCTTACTTTTGATACTGGTGATGTTTTACTCCTAAATTGTGATTTTTTCCTTTTGAGTATTATTCTCCATTTCTGCATGATGTATTTATCAGTTATTTAGCAATGGGCACTCGTGATGTGATTAAAATAAAAATATTCTTGCGTAACCATAGAAAGAGGTCTCAATAGTGTTTCTTACGTGAAGCACTTCGCACTATAGGTAGCTGTGAGTGCAAGATACTGATCTCTGAATTGGTTTTTGTGCTTGTGCTTCAACCATTGGGTTTGTTTTTTGGAGAAAATCTACATTCTTAAATGTAGCTGGAATAGTTATATAGATAAAGTATACATAGATAAAATATAGTTATGCTATTTAAAAATATGTTTAGGTATATAAAACAAAAAAGTTGGACTTAAAAGTCAAGAGCTAATTAAGCTAAGTTTGAGGATTGAAAATATACGTTGGTATGAGACCTCGCAGATTCTCATTTACTGAAAAAACGCTAAATCATGTGAAGAGAGGGGACTCTTATAAAGAAATTCCATTTTATTATTGGCTGCGAAAGAAATTCTACGTTTACAAAGAACTGCTCATTTCGTGAGTTGTTGAATACCAATTCACCCAATTATCTAAACCTCAGTTCACCCAATATGTAGCCTAATTGATGCGATACAAGGAGTATAACTTCAAGTACCCTCCAAGCCATGCATTAGGTGGATACTTCTCCTTCGTGGATATTAGCACACTCATCTATTTGAGAATGCTCTTTAGCAAGAAGACGTCCGGAGTTGAAGCAGTTTCATTCGCATCAAATATCATCCAAGGATTACATCGTTAGAAGTCGAGTTCAACGTCTAAAAGGAGACTTATGAAGTGGATAAATTAGTTTTAAACAAGATAGTTTAAAAACTAATAGCCATAAAAAGAAAGGTGTGAACTACATAAAGGACGGAAATGCAAGGGTAGAAATGTGTACCTAATGAAAAACAATCAGAATGGCTGAAAATTGACTTCTTTCTTATGAAATAAACGAACTCAAACTACCCATACCATTTAGCTATTAAACCAAATTCGCAAAAATGTTAAGATATGTGACGTTTTTAAATTTTTTCGTAAATTTTATGCACCATCACTTTACATACAAACAGATTCCATTCGTACTTTTTTGGAAAAATATGATTATGGCATATTAACACGTTGCGTAGGGATGGCGAGAATTCACATCATTTTTTTCCCGAACGTTCCGGACGGATAACGAAGATTCTCGTCATTTAGGCGCGTCAACCTAAACAATTTTAAAGCGTACAATACGTATTCGTTAGTACGTTTTCAGATGTTGTTCGTTATTCATAATGAATTGATGCAGCATAATGTTTGATTGGGTAAAGTTATATTCTAAACATTAGGTTTTTAACCATGTTTAAACCAAAGGCATTACGCCCTAATAGGCACATATTTCCAATCTCAACTCCTTTAATTTAAATTTAAATACCACGGTACGCAACGTGTTAACAATATTTATTAAAAACTTACAACTTAATTCTCAAGTCGCTGCCCGCTTCTCGTAATTATTTCGATTCTTTCATTCTATTAATTTTAAATGCAAACATTCAATTCATGTACCTTACTTAAGTTATTAAGCAATAAAACTCTATGGCCGATTTTTTACTTGCCTTATGTTTGTAAGAGATAGAAATTCCCGACATAAATAATTATTATAATTTTTCTTCAGTTTTAACCACTTCTCGTAACGTGCGGATGATTTTGATCGAAAGTGTTTGTTCACACACAGGCTTTTTCCACTGCGAATTTTCTTGATTTTTTGTTTTCATTCTCATCGCTAGAGGGTGTGAGTGGTGCATGTTCACATTGCAGTCTGAGCTAAAAATATTTGAGGTGGAAATTCAAAACATTTCTCGTCGCTTTCCTCGATAATCTCCAGAATATTAATCCATCGCGCACGGGGGCTAAATCGTTTCAATCGCTGGTGCAATCGTGTATTGATAATGACTTTGGGCTAGAAGGTCGTCGAACCCGAGTGCAATTGCCTTTTCCCTGAAAGAAATCAAAGAAAATAATGTTCACTGATGTACAAATAGTAAAAATTTTAATAAATTGCATATAATCGACATTCGGCTGAAATTAGAATGTAAAATACCACTTACCAGATAACTGATGCCTTTAGTTTTCAGGGGAAAAATGACAGGTTGTAAGCTTGTATTGGAAGAAAAATAAAACGAGATTGCAAAGAGTTATTGAGAAAATGTTGAGACGGAAATAATAATGAAGATCAATTTCGTGTTTTGGTGTCAGGAAATAAGGCTGTTGTCAATTATTTGGGGTAAACGGGAAGTAATTTTCTGTTAAAATGTTCTCATGATGAGCTTTCGGTTTTTCGACTATCTTTAACCACTCGAGGGAATCAATTTTGTTTCGTTTTTCCTCTTTGTGGAATAATAATGCTGCAAGGGGTTAATTTGGCCCTTCTCGATCAATTTTTTGCTAGAAACTAATTTATAGTCTGAGTTCAAGTTATTTTCCAGACCGCTGTGCCTCTCGTATTTCGATGATCAATAATGAGAAGTCATTTTCTTTCAGGATTTCCATTCTATTTGCTTGAACCCATCTTTTCGATTTAAATAAATTTCACTCTGGAGTTATAGCAAACGATAAGGATATATTAGACTCATCTCCCGCTCAACATTAAAAACAGTAAGTGCAGGAATGGTTACCAAAAATTGAAATTTTACACAATAATGCGCATGGTTTGCTTTGTTTTTTTTCATTCATAACTGAGCAATAAAATTTAAACATTAAGTTAAGTAAAAACGATCACTCACCACCAAAATCCTTCATTTCGGCTTCAGGGGAAGCCCGCGAGTCCTGATCTTGTCTCCATAGTTTATAGAATGGCCACTCGGAGGAGCCACCTCCCGCGCTTGACGTTTTGAAGGGGCAGGTGGAATACTACGGAGATAAAGGGTGGACCATAAGGGGTGTTAGGAATGTCCTTCCACCCTCTTCAAGCGGCCCCGCTGGGTATCAAATAATTCCATCATTTTTCCATGCCTGACATGTGGCCAATGAGCCTTGACAGCAGTCTCTATGCGCTCCGAACTCCCAACTCCTGACGGGTTTTCTTCTCGCCATTCAGAGCCACATTGTGGCTGTCCGCGCCGGCTTCTTGCCTAAATTTCCATCCTGTCATGCGTCTCCATCATTGTTGGTTTTTATAATGTACTAATTTAATGCGGCCTAAGAGAAGAGGAATGGAGGAAAAAATGTCGACAGAATCAAAGAGTTCTAAATTCTCTTCTGCCCCTTTTCAGCAAACGGTTCATAAATTTGCTCCAACGTTTTTAAGTGGTTGTCGTCTCCCGTTGAGGGAGTCCTCTGATAAATCTTTTCTTTTCCGCTCATGAGACATTTTTTTTCCCAAAAACGCTTGCCTTTCAGGTTTTTATTGCCCTGTTGAACTGTAGGAATCCGTTATTTTTTTCGTTTTTAAATGTCTTAATCTTTGAATTTGCTCATGGAATCTGCGAGGGACTGCGAGTCACAATTTTTCATTTTCTTGTCGTGTATGCGAAAAATAAATAATGTAATAACTTTTTCGTGTGTGTGGGAATCAAGTAGTACTCTTATGAAGAGTTATTATATAGGTGTATTATATGTTTCAATGAACTGACCCAGACATTATGAATTCACCGTGAAAGCAAGTACCAGAAAAACATTAACCACGACTCAGTTCCCGTAGAAGTTCCCCATGTGTTCAGTATGAGTTCCCGTAGAAGTTCCCAGGTCCCCATATGTTCGGTATGAAGCGTTTTTATTTAAGTTTTATGGTAAAGATTTCTGTCTCATTCAGCTAAAATTGCTAGAGTATTAGATTATAATCCCTATGGCGACATTCGTTATCTACCTTCCCAAGCCCCACCTAAATTCCCACGTATTTGTTACACTTAGCTGCTTTCATTTCACCTTTTAATGCTGTAAGCTATCATTATCATAGCAATTATTGTATACTAAAGCTGTAAGAAGAAGCTTCTCTCTAAGACATATAGATCGGCAACCTCATCAAGTGCATAGCATCGCAAGCATTAAAAACCGTGGAATAACATTTAAATTCATATACGTTCTCTGACTTTCTTAATTTCTCAGTTTGTGAGTAACTCACCCGAGATTTCAACCCACGTTTTCAATTTTTTATTCCAATTTATACAAACTATACCCACTATTCCTCCGCTTTTCTTGACTTCCTTAAATATTCCAGAAAATGTTTACCTTTAGAATATAAGAGGTCCTTTTCCATCCGGCTGCGAATTCTCTTCGCATCTTTACGTTTATCTCTCTTGACTTTTTTTTCGCCATCCAAGATGACGTACGGAGCGTTTTAAGTTACATCCAGGGACCGTAATCCTTTAAGGTGGTTTCGGAGCGCTAGCTTTCGTAGCGGAGAAGGGATAATGAAGATGGACTGGTATCATCATGGCGGTAAATGTGACGCAGCAGGCCGTTCGGTCCCCCGAAAACTCAAATTTAATATTCGACGATATGATCTCTTTGCCGATATCCCCGCTCAAGTTACTCTCTCCACGATTTCGCGATCTTTTTTTTGAGGAAACATAAAGTCACGTTTAAGTAATCCAAATGCTTTGTGAGAGACTTTAGACCTCGACTTTTATAATACAAGTATTTTATGCCCACCCCACAAGCTGCTACTTTTTAGAATATCATCATTCCCAGGTTAACCTCTTCCATAGCTTTAGCCACGATTTTATATTTTTAAATAGGTGAGGGTAAAGTTTTTCTCAAAATAAGGAAGTTTCAACTGAATATTTCTAAATGAGAGGTATATAAAATTTTGATGGCAATATTTCTTGCGTTTTGTTTGCTGAAAATTTCATTACGATTCGAATTTCCTTTTTTCTACCTTCCAAAAAAAAACTTTCGCTTCAAGAAATAAGAAAAATAGTCAAATACTTTTAGGTCAGGAATACCGCGTTGTGTCGTCAATAATTATGTTTATAAGAAATGCAAAATATTAATTCCACAGATTTACCATGTAAAATTGTGATCTATGATAATATGATCCTCCTATGATAATATGATTGTCAAAAAAACAGCTCTCCTAGCTTTGCCTATGTTCATTAATTATGTCCATAGCATACACTGATCAACTGAGTATGATACTACGTTCTAGAAATTAGCAGAAATAGAACTTTGGAGATCTGCAAGAAATATAGATGCGGGAAATATGACGTGAGGATTTTGAGAAAGAACTTTTATTTTGGAGAATTTTTTGGGTGAATACGCTTGTAATGAAGCTGATGTACGCTGAGAGACTTTCTGGAGGCAACAAAAACTCAATTATCCAAGACTCAGTGTTCTTTCTCAAAATCCTCTGCTAATCTTTCCTGCTATCAATATTTCTTCTCGCCTTCATACTCAGATGCGATAATTTACGAGTGCAGATAGTAGATTGCTGTACGTAAGGGGACGTCAGCTCACCCCTGCTCTAATTTCAGCCGTTCAACGTAAAAGTATAAAAAAGGTGAGAGAACTCATACCTACATTTATATCGCTTAAGGGAGGGATGCGAGCGAATCCTTCGTTGTTGCAAATAAAAGAGAGACGTGACTCGCAGCCGCTCTCATCTGCCCAGGATAATTGCTCGCCCAGCCATCGAGCGTTCACCAAGGCATTACACACGCACCTCTGTCTTAATGAACCGTGGTTTTATTTTTCTCGTACTTTGTAGTTCCCCTTTCTCGCTGTGACCCCTGTTCCCCCCACCCCTCAAAGTGAAAGCAACTGCGTGGACCACCGTACCCCGCTTACTGCTGGAATAGCCCAGGGGTATTTCGTCCTGATGAAAAGTTTTGGGGGGGATAAAAAAAATGTTATACACGGAGAGGGAGGAGATTTTGTTTTCGTTCTTATTTTTATCTCGGAGATATTCCCGACCGAAAATTTTCCCTCAACAAAGAATATTCCTCTCTGTCTCACTCTTTCGGCTCTTTTAAAATGTTTTATTATTCCTGCGTACCCCCAATCCACTCCTGTCCCCTATTTTTGTGTCTCGAAGTATAAAATTTAACCTCCCACCCCTTCTCCTTCACTATTCCTCGTCCCACGCTCCCTGTCTTGGCTTCCAAAGGAAACTAAAAGGGCAAAGGAAAATGCCGACGTTTCTGTGACCGTTTCATTTTCCGAGTAGAGGGAAAAAACGTAATTCTTTTCTTTTTTTCCCAAACTACTCGAGGTAAACCGAAAGAGGAATGAATTATGTAGCTGCCTACTTTTTGTCTTTTTCTTAATGTCTGCTTCTCCGCTCGTGTCGTTTCTTTTGAATATATGTATCTACAAAACTCGAGCGCAGTATATGTCCACGCCACTACATAGCTATACATTCCTAGTGCTCTCTCTCGAAATGTATTCCGATATAATTCCGTGTCAAGGTGGGAAGGGAGTAGTGAGTTGTTTTCCCTTCCGAGTAGCTACCCGCCGTTATCCGGTCTGACTGTGACAGTATCATTCAAACGAGCGTTTTCATTGCTTGTAGATCGTAAAAGTTTATAAAGGAGGCCCCTATGAAGTTGAAAGAAGAAATCGCCAAGGCTTTTTTTTTTATTTTACTTTCTGCAAAATGTTGCTCATCTATTTTCTGCCTTTGGTCTCGAGCCTTTGAGGTCTCCCCCTATTTGCCTCTATTTTACCTCTAAACTCATATCCATTACGCTGCAATGTTACTGAAATTCCACAAAGTCGTTCGGGAGACTGCGAGGTTGATCCATACACTTCTAATTTTTTTTAAATATACCTTCGTATGTTTTCATTTGGAGCACTGCGTGTGATTATCAAATGGTCTCAGGAGAGGAAAAAAATATATTTATTTTTAAAATTAACACCGTTTTACAACCGGCCAAGGTATAGTTTGACTCAGATCTCCATCTTCTAGCATCTTCTCTTTTTACAGTTGTGTACACTAAATTAACATCATCAATCTTTTTTTCCCTATATATCATGTCCCCCTATAATTTTGAAAATGCTTCTCTCTTCTTCTACCCTTTTAAGAATCTCTCCCTTACTCAAGCATGTATTTATGCAACCCTTCTTATTCCTTTATCCTATAAGGTGTCTACTTTTTATAAGAACGATCATTATTCATCCTGTCTTCAAAATTTAATTAAGTAGTTATAAATTATTGATACACGTAATGCATTTCATATAGATTCCACAATTTTCTTGTAGAATTTTTTTATTATAAATATTGGGTAAAATAAGTACGGTAATTGTGTTTCGTAAATTTATATTGATTGAATATTTGGCATTGAAAAATGCATATGTAGAGCTTAAATGTGGAAAATTTGAGATGCTTTGAAATTTGTGTTGCGATAAGCTAATAAGTGGCTCCTAATTAGCCATTTATTATTTTGTAAGCGCTCAGTTATGAAAATAATGTGCCCGTTAAAAAGGGCTTCTTTCAGCCTTAAAAAATAAAATAAATATAATTAATTCTAGAGCTTTCATTTTACAATACATACACAAAATAGGATAATTCAAAATTGTTCCACTAATTACTGATGCTTGCATCCAATAATAAGCAAGGTCCAAAAAAGTATAAAATTTTGATGATTACCCATCCATTTAATTTATTCAAGGACCATTGCATTCATTATAAAACTTAGTGAGTATCACGATTTAATTTTATGAGTTATGATGAGCAAAGGAAAAGCAGCTCTACAATTTTGAGTAAACTCTCGAGGACTTAATTAGGCTGAAAATATGGTAACGCGGAAATCATGACGAAACACGCGTATTGTCTAAAATTGAAAGGATACGAGATTTCCGCTCTCTATAGGTAAAATCTTAGCCTGTTTTTGATAGAAAATATCAATGTTTAGAAGTTAAAACCTCGGTCAGCATAGATAATTTTCTCCATTCAGTAAAACTAGCGCTCCAAAAAGAGACAATGTGATAAAAATTTGTGGCTACGTATATCTGTTCTACTCACAATTTTTGTTCAAAAAGTAACGTAATTCCTACATCGTGTGCAGTGAGTATTGAGTTGTATTAATTGGTGGATATATTACTTTCTGAAAATCTGTTTTTAGTCTTAAATCACTTGCATTTTTCGTAATGGCATGGCTGGGGTGGCTAAAAATGGGCAAGTATTTCAACACTATATCAAATCTCCTAAAATTCTAATAATTCAAATCCATTTGTATCATGATCTGTATGATTTGATTCATACAGATTCCAAATATCTGAATCTATAAGATTAATTCTTAAATATTTGCCCTGAGCACCCAAAGTCGTGTTTTCACGTAGATGTAGTGATGGCCCTTGCAAAACAATTACTCTTCGATGAGTTTTTGATTCCCACAACTGTTGATGAAAGTTAAATTAATTTTAAATATATACCATTATTTTTACTTCACCAAATATCACACTATGCGTGGCATTGCACAAATTTAAGGATTATTTTCACAGCGGCGAGGATAAATACTACAGGTGGAGAGGAACTCCTCCAGAAATTTTCCTTCGGCCCTTTCATGTGCGTAACTTTCACTGAAATTATTCGATTATATAAGTCTTCGGCTTATTTCATTTATACATTCTCACACCTTCGCATGCTCCCTTGTTATAATTATAACCTCTACCCCCTCGTACCATAAAAATAATCCGGCCTTTTTTTAGAAGATTTTTTACGGTCCCTCTCCCCATAAAATAAAGTTCTTACGCGCTAAAATGAATTTTTAGACAGTTAATTTAATTGTGCGTTTCATACTTCATTTTCAATTTTATTTCCCGTAATTTCAGCACAATCTTGAACTAATAGAATCTCTTTTCTTTCAGGTGAGTACCTGTTACCTTTCTCGCTTCCTGGGTTTTAAACAGCTTCTGTGTGTAAGTACAAACAGCATTCATTTTTACGAATTATTTCAATGAGCTTTGCATTCAGAGTATCTTTTCGCATATTTTCCTTTTTAAATGTGTTTCTTTCAAAGACAGTTACTGGCACTATCCATCACTCAAGTCAAGTCCCGAAAGTCAAGAATCCTAGATTCGTTTGACGCTGCTCTCCATTCCGCTCTTGTATCTGCTACCCTTTTCATAGTGATGTATTTCTTCTCTTTAACATCATATCTACCCTATGTAGCTCATTCGGAGCCGTCTCTTGCCTGGGAACCGCTGGGATAAAGTAACTGGGCAATAACTTGGCTGGGAAATAATAATGGGCAAGGAAAGGGTTTAAATTTAAAAAGGCTGTGCATGGTTGGCGGATTATCTCCGCGGTGGCTTCATAGTCCATTGAGTTTTTACATGTAAACGGTTGGTGTTCTGACACCCTCCGCGATACGCCTTTCTGTGCGGCTCGCTAGGTAGTATGTAGATGCAAACACTCTATCTGCGTCGTGGGTATTGAGTACCCAACATCGATTCAGGACAAGATGTGGGAGGGGGATGGTTTTCCGTGAGGTAGGGAAGGGCTGAAAGGTGGATTGGTGGTAAGATGGCAAGCGCAGGAGTTCTCTTTCTCGTGTTTGCCAAGGGGATTATTACATCTGCCTGTTCCTCAGAGGCCGCGTTCCTACTCCGGGACCCTCAGAGAGGAGGGGGTGGATACCGCATTCTGCCTTGTCTGTATCTCGCAAACCCTCTCCTCCTTGTCTCATCGTCGTCACCTCAAACAATGCTACCTCCCTTACTACCCCCCCCCTCTACCTTTCGCGAGTTGTGTGCAAAAGGTCACGTGACAAACTCTTACGGCAGCGTCGTCAAGCGACTCATAAAGGGTTCCTCTCTTCGCCGCAGGAAGAATCTTATTCGGCCGACTGTCGTCTCGGGTGGATACCGTCACCCTCATTTCCTTCTTCCAAGAACCTCCCGCATTCCTCATAAAACGCGCACCTTGTGCTCCTTTAATTTCTCATCTCCTATCCCCCTTTGCTCCAATTTCTCCAAGGTAAAGATCTCGGGCTCATTTCGCTGGTAACTTTTGCACGGGTAGCAAGATTTTAATGGACTGGGAATCGAACCAGAGCCCCTTACAAGCGATTAAAAAAATCTCCTTCTCTTTATATAACCTCAGAGCGAACATTTTAGCTTTAAAGGTTTTTAAGACTCTTAAACTTTTCGTAATTTGCACACATAGATTCAGTTTTACCTTAGAACGAAGGTTTTAGAACATTGGATTCTGCGTTGATGGTTTGATCGCAGCATTTTTTCTCGGATTTTCTTCCGTAACAGTTGGCTTTTGGACAGCAGTTTCAATGGCTATCCTGCCAGCGCCTCTTAGTCAAAGATAAAGTTTTTTTTCCTTGGTCGTAAACTTTTTGTGCGGCTGTTTTTTCTGAAAGTAACTACAGGTGACAGTAATTCCTTAACAGAATACCTACTGATTTCCATTAATTTTACTTTCCGCTTAAGTGTATCACGTAATCGATGCCTCATATTTTTTAAGTTTCATTTCTCGCTCTTAGGCGTATACACAATAATCTAAACGAATATATAGAAGGAAAGAGACAGCTATATAAAATATTAATTTCATGTGATAAATACAACGGTATAGAGGGTGTGCTTAATTGGTACAGGAATATATGGCGAAGTACTGCCTTGACCTGCCAAAGCATAATAAATTATTATTTGAGTGGGAGTGACGGATCAGAAAAAAAGCAACCTCGGAGACTTCTCATTGTAGCTTCCCGTTCTCACGTTCCTCATGAAAGCCGCACCTTGGGAGCTCCTCTAATTTCTTATCTCCTCTCCCTGAAACTCAAATTCCTCCAAGGTAAGATCTCTCGCTTATTTTGCTGCTTACTACTAGTGGAACAGGATTTTATGGACTGGAAATCGAACCACATCATCTTTTGATGAGTTCAAAAGAGTCCCACTTCTAATTACATTCCGGAGGGTAAAGTTAAGCTTTAAAGTACATTAAAGGAAGTTAATTTTCCCGAAGTCCTCAAGGAAACTTCATAAAATTATTTAATAGATGATTAAATACGAAGAGTAATATTGTCAAACAGTGCTCGCAGCTGAAACAAATCTAATTAATATTTTTTTAATGTTCTCGCCGAAAATTATATTTTGAGTATATATCTGTAGATTCCCTAATATTTTATTTGTATTACCCACCGTAAAAGAGTACACATTATTTTTTTTAATAATGTGTGAAGCGATGTCATTCATTTAATTGTTCTCTTGCCTTGGTCGTACAATTTTTAGGCGGCCGTTTCCTCTTGAGCACGCGCCAGGTAAAAGTAATTGCTCATAATGATACAGATTATCAGTAACCATACACTCCTTTTGATTGCCTCACGTAATTGATGTTGAATATCGTTACCTTGAATGTAAAACCTCGTAAATCAAATATATTAGAATTTACAGTCTTAACAAAAAAGTCTTTTTCTAGTCATAAATTATTAATTTTTTTTTGTTTTTAAATTCATTACTATTTAAAATAGAATTTTTTTCAGCTGGATTTTACGAAATACGAGGTTTTACAACTAATGGCATAAAGATCTAAATCTTAGGTAATTTATGATTTACGAGGTATTACATTTAAGATGTGACAAATTCAGCCATCAAACTCGGAGGCGCAAAAATACAAATTTTTAGCTCATAAGGGATCATTTCCTTCCATTAAATTCAGTGTCAAATAGAATTTTTTCAGCTGAATTATACAAAATACGAAGTTTTACAACTAATGGCATAAAGATATAAATCTTAGGAAATTTTTGATATACGAGGTATTACATTTAAGATGAAGATTTGTGACAAGTTCAATCAACAAACTCAGAGGCGAAAAAATACAAATTTGAGCTCATAAGGGATCCTTTCCAATCCTTTAGGCTTCTCAAACGCACGCCGAAACACAGCGAGGAAGTACACAGGCCCGCGCTTCTACGCATAAACTCCGTAAGGATTCCCCTGGGGGATACCACCTTTCCCTACACCTTCAACTTGTCAACGTCCCGGCAAATCTTTTCCCTTGACCCCGACAATATTGGCTTGCGGAGTGAGTAGGACTGTGAGGGACTTCGTCTTGAGTAGGGTCGGGCAGGTCTCACAGACCGGAACGGCTGACGAAAGGGCCCTGTCTCGGCCGGTTGTTGCGAAGAGGGGTGGCCGAGATTCTTTTTATAATACGGGGAGGGAACTGTACCTATGTCATGGAGGACGGGCAGCGTCAAGTGAAGCGGGGCCCAACAGAGGAAAACTTTCCACGAGGTTACCTCCAGAAAAGTGTTTTTAATATACTTTCACTAAGTACTGGGGGGCGTGGTCGTACCGATTGGGTTGAGCGCTTGGCTGCTGAACGAGGGATACCGGTTTCGAAGCCCGGGTAAAGCCTTCAGACACACCAAATAAAAATTCTCGAAGTTCAATGTGAACCGGGGAAAGAACTGGCCCTGAATGTGTGAAGTTCACACTCCTGTAGCCTAGTGTAGCCTAGCCTCTTCCCTCACTTAACCTAACCAACTTTTCGGTTGAATCGCTGAGTGTGACTAAGTGCGGAAATGGGCTTGTTCACCATGTGTTTACTACCCCCGATGCTTGAAAAGCGATGGAATTCGAAAGAGAACACCAGGATATCACACGGAGTGACTCGCCGCTTCTCCGCTGATCATCGGCATTGTTCATATTCCCGCATGGTTCGCTGATTTTCGTAATGTAGCAATCTACTGCCCCTCTCAATAAAAGATTCCCTCAGAAGGAGTTAATGGACCAGATCATACAAAATTGACTAACAGAATTTATTAAAAGACTTTCGCCAGGTACCAAAATTTTATTTCACCTTTCACAGCAATTCAGCAAATAATATAATTAATAAATTCAAACTATTACTGTAACAAAATTGTGAAAAATAAATCCCCAGATAATTACCCTACGTATTCCTGACCAAATTTGTAATATCCTTTGACATTTTTCCTTATCAGCATAACGTTCACATGGCAGCGAAAATCATTACCACACAAAATCGGGGAAAACCGATCAGTTTTATTTTTACTCTTTAAATTTATTGGAAAACTTTCAAAAACTAGGATTCAAAGAGCAGAAATCTATCTATCCGCATAGTTACGGTGCGCCGATCACTAACTATTGCATCGAATTTTGCCCTCATCCAATTTTTCCCTGTCAGGTCCAACATATCCCCTGATATTTCCCTGTTTTTTTTTTTAATTTACCTAGATGTAATATCCTTTTGTGCGACTTGAAAGATAGCCATCACTTGTCAAAATATACGCATGCATACTTACGCTCAGTAAATGCCTGGATTTAACATGCGCAGTCTCAAGGTAATATTCACTTCGTCGAATCGAGCGAGATGGATATTGAAAAAAAGATAGCATGCCGATTCAATAGAAGTGTAACCGGGGAGTTAAGAAACAAGTTAGCGCAATGAAAATTTCAGACATGTCTACGGTGAGTGTCTATAGTAGACGTGATAATAATGGCCGTCTATCGCCAAAGGAAGAAAATAGCTTAATACTCAAGTTAAATTCATAAATCTCCCCATTTTGGAGGATTTTCCCGGGCCACAAGTAAACATTCGTGAAAACCCGGGAAAATATAATTAATCAGACCACTGCGTTATGACCTGGAGTGCACAAATATAAGATGGGTGAATTTTGAACAGCCAGCAGGATGCCTTATCTCAGAGTGAAATGTTCGCCTAGAATTTTACTAGGAATTCTGTGGGTAATAAAGGTGTAATCACAGAGCTGAGAAAGGAATACCGCCCGAGGGGTATTGCACATGGCATACATGTGAATACAAGCGTACACGGATATGTCGTAAATATATTCCTGCGAAGCTATTAGAAGTTCAGAACGGGATAGTTCTGAAGTCGATTCAAACTGCGATTAAGACTCCTCGGCAGTCTCGAATCGCAGTGGAGAAGCATGCGTTTTACGACAGTTGAACACTTGGCCACCACCTTCCGGAACCTTTAATACTTGATTTTGTTGGAATTAAAATGGGTTTGAGGCTATAAACCATTTCAAGTGTCCTCATCTGCGAATTCAACGATATTAGGATACGTTTTGGCGACAAATTTTATACAGTGATATCGACTTGCGAAGGAAAAAAGAAACTCATCTACTTACACTACTTCTCTATTCGCTTAGACATAAAAGAACCCGGCGCAATTTGTAAATACAGACTGTTTTTAGTAATTCGTATTTGTTCAACAAAAATTATATATTTTACAAAGCTACGCCAGGTAGCATGCTATTTGTTCTTATCTTAGTATTTTATAGATACTAGATACTTTCCGAATTATTAGAGCCAGTAGCCAGTATTTGTTTTTCTACTTTAGCTACTCATAAAAATAAATATTAATCAAACGAGGTGTCATCGAATTTTATGTCTGACGGAAAAATTACTTCATATAAAAGATGCATTTTATCTAAGTATCATTTTGTTGATTGTCTTACAAACTGCAACAATTTGGGCTACTTAATAGTTACAAGGAAATTCTTAGTGTAAATATTGGGGTAAGTAGAAAAAAAGAGCTATTTTAGGATCGGGAAAAATGTAGGCAACAGTATACAAATCTTACTATGCATGCACTGGGGTTACGGTCAAGGTACAACCGACTAGTTAGCCACTGTAAGATAATCCAAGCGCATTTCTGGCCTTCATTCCTGTTCCTCTATCTCCATCGTAAAATCTACCCGTTCGTACCGTGCCAAATAACCCGTTAAAATCCCTATGTGATCCTCAAAACTACCCAAGGATAATCTCTGTACTCCCCTCTTTTAACTTCCTCGACGGTCTCCCCTTTTTCAACCCGTAAGTGGTCCATGTGGATAATTTCCAAACTCTCACGCATTATATCCTGCTTAACCTTTTTAATTTTCATATTAAAATGCTCTTATATCGACCCTTCGGTTCACTCCCTTGCTTCATTATATAAGCAAAAATCGTATGAGAAGGCCCTCATCTTTTTATGAGTACTCTTTCCCAACAATAATTGTCCCTTGGCCAACACTGGATGTACCAAACTCGCCAATCTGACGGTTATCCACTACTATAATGGCCGCAATTCCTTCTTTTGTTGTTGTAACACCTCAATTTTTCTTGGGTATTAATTATTTTTGGCGGTATATGACATGCATAAATATCAATCATTTTTAGCCAATAAAGTTGCATCTTTAATCACCCAAATGTTGCATCTTTAATAAACACCCAGTGCATCTTCCAGTGTATGATTCTGGCCCTAGATATGTTTCATTCATTCGCATCATGTGTCTTCCTTGCACAACGCCATTTGAGTGATTCTAAGCATAAATATATGTACGAATCCGGCAATATGTTTTATTCATTCACATTATCTATCTTCCTTACACAATGCCATTTCTGTGATTCTAAGCATAAATATATGGATCATTAAAACACGTGTTTATATGTAATAAAAGCCAATAGTAGATTTTGCTCTAGTTTTAAAAAAGATAAATTTCATGCTCAGTAAAATATTTTTAACGTAAAACTTAATCGTTATTATTCGATATGTAATGATTAAAAGTGAGTGTAATTGTAACTTCATACGAATTAATCAAGGTTTATGATCAAAATATCGTAAGCAATTAAAACAAATATCAACCACCAAAGTGATATGTCTTGGTACTTATAGGTAGGCAACCGCCCCCAGTCCTTCCAGCATTAAAATATTTGTTAAATAATTCGATTTTTTTCTTCAATTCCAATCTTATAAAAACGTCAAGTGGAAGCAATTCGTCTGAATCATTTTTTCCTCCATAGTTTATTTGCTTGCTAATTTGAGGTGCCCTCGCACGAAAGAAATACCAAATTTCTTGCGCACCAAATGCAATATGCTCTCAGCAGGAAATAAATGTTGCATTAATTTCCAAATTCGTGCATCACAAAGACTGATTTTTTGATAAGTTTCCACAGAGTGAAAGTTAATAGAATGAGAAAATTTCGGGATAAAGGTTCAGGGTGCTACTTAATGCATGCAAATCAAGCAAAGGTGCACAAAATTGCAGCATAAATATTACTCGAGAAGATCCTCTATCGATTCCTAATTACGATATTTCAATGCAAGATGGTACGCATACAAAAATATTTAAAATTATATTCCAGTTTCACCAATGCTTTATAATACTTCCCTCATTTTAATTGTTCCACCCTAAATAGGATAGCTATTTGTTTATTGGTTGACGATTAACATGAATGTGCTGATTATTCCGAACCACCTAGTACTGATTGCCACTTAGAGGAAATGAACTTTTTCGGCCTCGTATACATCTCCACTCGTTTTTATTTACATATGATGAATTGATGTAACACTATTAAGTAATACGTCGACATAAAAAACTTATTTAAAACATTTTTGGAACCAATTACCAAAGTGCTAAACAGCTACTTCGTTTTCAGCTACAAGAAAAACCCCCATTTTTTCCAATGCATGCAAAATCAAATTCTTTGGGAAATACAAAACTTCCTTCAAAGTCATACTTTCTCTTAGTCCCCCTCCTGTAGAAACCAGTGGTAATGGTTGCTGGTTACGAATGAAATGGGCATAAAATTTCTTGAATTCACATCTCTTTCTCGACTAATCTGTAAGAATAGACTCCATGGTTACGCACCGCTCAGGGTTCGGACGAATTTGGAGGATTTCGGGGTAATGAGGCATGAAACGGAAGAGCGAAGAATAATAGAAGGACTAGGGTGTGTGTGCGTTGGGGAAGAATATGGGCGAAAGAAGGGAAAAAGGACGGGAAAGAGCGAGGATTTCGCCGGGAAGGGCTATCTCTCCTCCCGCACAGTTTGTTGGGTCTAATCCTCCGGCCCGATGAATGGCTTGACCCTCGTGATCCGTTAACGCGAGCAATTAGCCCCTCAGGGATCAGCTCAGAGACCGGGTTTGGCGATAATAATCGCCTCCCCCGAATACTTTTTAGCGGGAATCGATTTTTTTGAGGGATTTGAAAAAAGCAGAGGATGAAAAAATCTATTCCTAAGGTCAGGCCCAAAAAGGGTTCTCCTGATTCCGGGATCCGTCTTAATGGCCATCGATTGCGTTTAAGCACCGTCAGCTACGAAATGTGGAGTCCTTCTTCATTCTCTCAGAAATTGGAGGTGGTCGCAAGGGGAAGGGGATGAATTTAAAAATTCGACTTACATGAGAAATCCATTAGAACGATTGATTTCTAAAGAGTACTCTAAATCTCAGGGCAATTAGTGCGCAATTAGCTTATCACAAACCACGTTATTATGGCAGAAAATTGAAAATCTAACGTTTATAAAATTCAAATGACGATTAATAAAAACCCAGATAAGATAATATTGAAACGGCATTTTGGTATTGCTAGGGTTTAAATATTCAAATTACATTAGAAAAGCATTGGAACGATTGATGTATAACTTCTAATTTAAAAGCTCTAACAGTGCTCAGTTAGCTCATAACAAATCATGTAATTTCGGCAGAAAATTGACAGTATAACGTTTATAAAAATCAAACGACGAAGAATTTAAACCCAAATAAGATAATATTGAAACGGCATTTTGATATTGTTAGGGTTTAAAAATTCAAATCGCATAAGAAAAGCATTGGAACGATTGATTAATAACTGCTACTTTAAAAGCTCTAACAGTTAGTGCTCGGTTTTCTTATAACAAATCACGTAATTGCGGAAGAAAATTGACAATATCACCTTTCTAAAATTCAAACGACAGTGAATTATAACCCAGATTATGAAGTATGGAAACGATATTTTGGCAATGTTCGCGGCCATTGGCTAAATATAGAGTGAGGAGTAAGCTTTCGTCATAAATTATTCAAATTACCGTTTTGATCGAAATATCATAGTTTATACGCAAAACAGACATTTCATTTTAGTCGTATGCTTGGCATGAAGTACCTCCGTATGATGCGTAAATAATGTTTGTACATTGAATAAGAGTTAAAAACAGGTTATTTCATCAACCATGCAGTCTCATACTCCACTGTATCTTGTCATTATCTGAGAATCATGTTTTTCATTTGATTAAAACAACCCGCTGTTGGGTGTCACAATTTACTTAGAAGAATGTATTAGAAATCACAAATGTAATTAATGATTAGCAGCCAAATTTCAGCAGAAATTGACTTTCCACCAGAAAAATAGGAAATATAATAGATAAAAATTTAAAGTGATACCAAAACAGGATATAGGATTAGCACATGCTCCTTATTTAGGCAAATAAATTTATCTTCAGGGGAACATAAAGGTAGTACCCGAAGTACGCGGATAAAAATCTAAATTTAGCACAAAAATACGGAACATTTTTTCAGTACATTAATAGGCATTTCTTTAGAAAGACAGTCGGAGATTTTTTCGCAATATTATTGCTTATAACATAAAAAATTTAAAACGAAACAAATCTTTCCTATCACGATTATTTTACCAATGTTTTTCAAAGGCTCCTCACGATTAGCATAAACCGGAATTTGAGAGCCATAAAATTCACGCTTATTTAAATATTATAAAACAGCTCTGGTGATGTTAACAAGAAAAGGGGCCGATACTCTCTCACATTGATAACTCGTGAGATATTTATGAATATCAACGAAAATACTAGTACAGGTATAACTACTAGTGTGAGAACAGAAATAATAAAACATAAATATTCATTTTTAGCTAAAATTTTGAAAAAGAGCTTTCTGGGTGCAAACCATTACCGTGATTCATTTATTGCAAAAGTCAAATCTGAAAGTGCCCTTTTCTTCAGAATTGCCATGAGTTAGTGAGACTAATACCTCATTCCTGTAACCAAAACTCCCATTGGTACTCTATTTCGTAAGGAAGGTATGTATTACTCCGAATCAACTAGCGAGTTTTTTCTAGACTTCATTGAACTTTTTGACCTCGCAAAAAATTGACAAAAGAAAAAGGGTAATATTGATGGCGCCGTGCATAAAAAGACGCGAATTAGTATTTACAGCGTTCCGGATTTACGCGGAAAGGTCAACATTTTTTTATAACTCCCGAACAAGCGAATGAACGGTATCTTGCTGAAGCCCCTCCTCCCTAATAATTATAGTGGACGAATATGCCGACTGTCTTTCACGAAAACAGGGACGGTAACATTGGATCCAAAATAATCATTTTCACTCTCTCCTGGGTTGATCAAAAGTTAAAAATCACCCTACCAACTAATGAATTGCAATTAACCCTGTATTGCGAAAACAAATCGCGCTACCAAAATCAATATGAGCAGACAATGAGCAATCAATCAGTGTGAGGATTAGCATTTTACTTTGCTAATCGCATTCCGGCACTATTTGCGGATTTTCGAAATAGAGTACGGTTTTGCATCTATTTTCGTCATGAAAGTAGGTCAGTAAATAGAGAATTACAATATCATAGAAAATACATATTTATCAAAACCTGCTCTCATACTTTTATTTTTTAGTATCCCTGATGGTAAAAAACTGTCAGACAAATTTTTCCATCGAAATACAAAGAAACTAATTAGTTTCCTCTTGCTGTCGTATAAAACTTTTAACATGCGCAAGAGTTATAAAAAACGATTGCAGACTTTGTATACAACAGCCCGAAACGCAGGGCTCGCTATAAATACAAAATACCACAGATATAAAGTTAAATTTCCATAAAAATGAATTCTCTCTGATATGAATAAATTTTGAACCGTATGAAAAACGGAATTATGATAATGAAACATGTATTTGTATATTATTTTACCATTAAATTACTCGCAAAATTTAAGTTTAATCAACAAAGAGCGTAAATTAGAGCACAATGTGAATGAGATTAATAGTGTTGAATTTCAACATTTGCAGAATTTCTATTCATAACCGCCAAAATCATAAAACACCAAAGGACTAAAATTAGGATTTCATTTGAAAATATTTCATATCGGGTAAAATACGTGGAGACGCAAAACGATATTGGAATATTTATCGCACGGTGCATATGTTTTTCGCCATCAAATTCCATCGCTTTATCGGTATATCTGGAAATGAACGTAGGATATAGCAGTGAAGGGGTTGAGAACGCCTTCAAAAATGACTAACGCCATACGCTGAACGTCATCTATGAAAAATATGATTAATGAACGCTTGAATTTCATTGGTAGTGATTGCCGTGAATATTCATTTCTCATGTGCAATGCAGGAAAACGCACAGAGAAATATTGCATTTACGTTTTCCGGGCTGAACGATGACTTTTTGTAATTTGATGAACGACTCTGGTTAGAATGGGTGGCATATCAATTTCATCGGAAATTAAATGAACTAGGCAGTACACATAACAAAACAAAGAAAATCAACCTTGAATACTTTCCGGAATCGAACAAGGTGGTTTGGAACAGAAAATACACGAAGCCCATTGGTAAATTGTGACGAAATTAGTAGACACACACATTGATAGAGGTGAATCAAAACCATTGCGTATGGGCTCTCATTTTCCACGATGAAATTTATGCACATAGCATGTTGGCTAGTTAGATCACTAAGTTCCATAAGGCAGGTAATACAGAGTATAGTTTTCATTTGTATATTCGAAATGAAAATATTGGAATCGGAAACTTTTACAGAACAAATATGAAAACCTTAAAAAGTAGTAATATACTTCAAAAGAATATGAATTATTAATGGTGACGTTTTTTATGGTCATATTGACAAATATTTACACGCCCTTATGGGCGGAAATAGGTTAACGAATAGACTGAGTTCAATTGAAGCCTTTAAAAAACAAGTTGTCAATTACTAGGGTCTCCGAAGTTTAAAAAAACTTTTACTTTGTAATACAGAGATTAATGGGGGAGATTTTAAATCCGTAATTCGATATTATTAGCTATGAATATTTTCCACAAATTTGAGTCAGTGACTATCTACAGTAGGAATGGACCTCGAGAGCGCATAATAGGAGGAGAAGGCTGAAGCTGCCGTGGGAGCTTCGTTTCCCGCCTGTTTCCCGGAATCCGACGCGGTCAGTGACGTCACCTTGAGTATCGACCAATATCCTTCCTCAAACGCGTTGACGCACAGCATCAACTCCAGAGTGAAGTGCGGACCAGGTACAGGAAAATATCTGTTGCGGAGGAAGTGAGAAATTACGAAATGAATGCACCACTGAGTACGTCCCTTCATGCATGCAATTATGGGATCGTTTCGGCTAGAAGGAAGCATATATGCATATTAAGCACTGTACAGAAGAGGGCAATGGGCACATGTGTTAATTAGTTCAGGTGTCTGCATTCTGAGGGAGCGGCGGACGGCGTAGACCATCTGCAATATTGAGATAAGGGCGGAAAAATAAGAATGGAGAGAAGCCCAGTAGCGGCGAAAAATAGGATTTTCAGGCTTAATTTGGTGGTAATCTGACGTTTCACGTATTAGAAAAAGGATTCAATTTATTGCCCTTCAAATGCCATTCGAAGAATGCGAAGGTGAGGAATGACATTCTGTTGAAAAAAAAGCACTGCACAAAATTCTGCTGATCCTAATCCACTTTTAAAGTACCTATATGAGAGTATATAAATACTTTATAGGTAGAGAAAGTTGAACTTAGGAAAATATTTTAACCTTTATCCGTAATATTTATATATTTTTACTACTTCGATACAGTGGGTCCCAGTAAAGGCGATAAATTATGGTTTACCCATGTGAAAACATTCCTCGTATAATTCTCCAAGTAGAAAACATGGTGTACCCAAATCCAAGCCACAAACGGACATCGTTTGGCCTTGAGACTTATTGACTGTCATAGCGAATGCCAATCTAATTTGTAATTTAGCTCGTTTGAAGTCAATTGGCATATCTGTCAGAATAATTGAGATTCGTGGTAGTAATACATTTCCATAGAACTTTCCATTTAAAATACTAGCCTCGACAGCGTTTTTCATGCTTCGTTGGTTTCGCAAACTGTATCGATAGAAGAGATGTCAAACTACACAAACAATACAGACGGTTGTCAAGGGGATAAGTAGCCAAAAACGCTAAGATTTAAGATTTTTTTATGTTATTTATAAATTCGCCGTGAATCACGTGGAAAACGAAATTTGAATGCAAAAGTAAGAATGTGCATTTCTTTTTCTTTGCAATGGTATGTGTCTCAACTTAATGTGACCAATATCGCCAATTTAAATGTGCAAAATGAAAAAGGTCTGCAGTCATTAAAAACGAGCTTTACATTAATTTCTTATGAAATCTCATGGCCCATTTCAGGGTCTCACGGGCCCTGGAGAAGAATGAAAAATAGTTTGCAACATATTCTCAGTCCTACTGAATATACTCACCAAATTTCATAGGAATCGGTCCAGGAGTTTCGGAGGAGTTTGGAAAGAAAAACCCGTGACACGAGAACTTTATATATTAGAAGATAGATAATAATAGTGAAAATTAAATTCAATTGATTCATTATCGAGGGCCTCTTTGTCCCATGAGATGTTTTACAAGTACACAGCATTTCAGGAAAAATCATTTGACAGAGGAAAACACACGGAATCGTCAAGGCTCAGTAAATACAAAACAAAAAAAATTAAAAAACGGAGGAAAAAAAAGCAAAAAACTAAATATAAACCGACATATATACGTATACCTACCCTTGCATTCCGAATGCAGATGCCCGGGATTCCAGCCACACAAAATTTCCAGGCATTTAGAATACATTGGAAATAATATCAGTATCTATTAAAAGAAAAAATTTAAGTCTAACAGAAAAACGCAACGCCGACACAACGAACGAAAATTGCAAGCATTTATTTCAATGCGGAAAATCACGCTTCTTCTCCACGATTCCACTTCAACACGCGCGAGTCTTCGGATTTTATTTATTTATAGAACTGGAGGGATAATGATGATTTAATGTTGATTGAGAGAGAATACCAAAGGACATATATTCTTAGATATTTTACGTCACCACAATGTTCCCCCTATATTCTCGATATCGAGTGATACCCAGGGAATATTCCCGGATATTTGTAACAACTTTTCACATTATTTCTGCTGAGTATTCTCGGTGTTCTTCACAGAAAAGGTTAGTGAGGGTATATTCCCGGGTATTTTACATCATCATAGAGAGTGCCTTTGATACTCTCTCTCTCTCTCTCTCTGAAGAGAGGGGTTTTCCTACGACCAAAAGGAAAAAAAATACAAGCCTCTAACTCGTCCGACTGTCGACCGCATACTCTGGGCGGCCATATCATTCCGCAACATAAACGTCATTTGAACGTCCCGGTACTCCAATCGAACGGACGGAAATAAACGTTCGAGAACGAGTGCACACTTGAGTGTTTCGACATTCTTTTTTTTATCCCTGCAATGCCTCCCCACGTGCCGAAAGGAAAAGAATGGCGCTGGCCCGACTCTGGGCGAAACATTCTTATTTACGGTACGGCGGGGGGAAACGGGGGCGCCATCAGGAGCACATGGGATCCCGGTTGATATCGAAATCAAAAGAGGGAAAGCGAGGGACGGAAAAAAACGCGTCTTTGCTCCGATCTGAACGCAAATCTCAGCCACGGGGACCGAGGCGTAACCTAGTCGTGAGATCGCGATTTGTATTTGCATGAATCGATGTTTATTTTATGCTCTAGGGGTAACCTACGAGAGGATATTATAATCCATTCAGAAACGATTAAATATCAAATGAGAAAATTATTCATTACCCATGATACAAAAAATAGAAGTTCTAAGATTGTAAAGAAATCATAACGAGTGCTCACAAGAGAGAAATATTTTAGCTTAACAATAAGAAAATAAATAAACGCGTGTCTCAATGTTACCGTGAACATTTTATTTTAAAGGTTGAAGGTTTTGTGATGGTTTTTTATGTTTATCTGTGTTTGTCTGTAGAGTATTACAAAATTTTGGATTTTTTCGATGCACAGAAAGGAAGAATTTGTGTGACAGATGATACGAGAAAGGAGATTTTTTTAAGCAAAATGTTGTGATCAAGCACGGAAAAGCAAATTCTGTTATGATGCGAGGGATTAAAAATGACAAAAAATACAAAGCAATTAATTAGTGCAAATATTTAAATTTCGCTGATATCGGTGCAACGGGAAACTGGTTTGTCACATCTTCTTCTTGCGTTCCGTTTTCTGATGCTATCATACCTAATATTCTCAGATATTTTATTTTGGGTATTTATGTTTTCTTTTAGCAACCTCACCAAAAAACATTACTTTTTCTTAATGTCTGCCGTGTTTGGTGACAGGATAGCGATGTGATTTCTGAGGACTAACGTGTTGGTTTTGTTCCACCACCAGGATGCATGTAACCTTAGGCAAAATTATTTAAGCGATTCAGCAGATAATTGTTTGCAATGATCTTATTTATTTCATACTGAAATCATTGGTCTGATAATATTTCTTCTTTTAGCCCCTTAACGACCATAAAGATGGCACCCATGAAATATTTTATTCAAAATATTTTTAGCAAGAAATTGGTGTTTATCTCCCAAAACTTTTTATTATGAAGAGATATCTCTGATTTTTTCTGAGCTGAATCTTAGGAAAAATATTTCTATGCGGCCGGTAATGGTTAAAAGTACTCAAAATGAGTAAATCACCTCTATACTTAATGCTGTAAGTCTATATCCACCCAATAAATGTCAAATATTAACTGTTTAATTAAAAATTGGATTCTAGGGTGACATTATTACAAATACATTGCTATTTTTTTAAGCATATGAGTAATGCTCATTTTGTACCACAAATATTTGCTTCAGCCCGGTTCCAAAACGGCTTTTCAATTGATACTTATAATAAATATTGGAACGTTACTAACAAAAGGATATTGTAAGCATACATAATGATTTGAATCCGCAATCATGATCATTTGGTACTCATTAAACTAAGAACCAATGATGCTCTTAATTAAATTTGACATAATTTTTTTTAAATATAACATACGTATGTTCCTTTTTCTGCAAAGGATAAATAATTCTATAGATGGAAGGAAAATACAAGTTACGATGATAAATAAACTTATTCATCCATCCATTCTGTCATAAGCCTCAAATAATTAAATTTTCAAGTCGTCAACCACTTTTCATGAGTTGGTGACGTCATTATAGCTCTGTTTCATTTACTAGTTCTGAGAACTCGTTGCTGGAAGAGATTGTTCACGAAGTGTGAGCAACAGTGGACAACGAATGGTCCAATTGCTAACCCGAAGAGTAGCCGAGAAGCGGTGACACATTCTGCATGACCTCTTTGTCGTCATCGCTTTATATTCGAATGGCTTAAGACCCTTGATATTTCTTCACAAATGGATAAAGAGATAAATAATTGAAGGATAGAAAAACACATAAATACGTGTCTCTTTCAAAACTACCAAAATCAATATTTAAGAAATGTGTTGAACCAATCATTGAGGGATCGACAAATCATTTCGTAAAATATTCAGAGCCCCTTCCTCTTGTCGTATTGTATGGTGACAGCTGGTTCGCATTGGTTTCTACCATTTACTCAGTGTAGATTCACCCAAGTGACATCTAATAGTAACGCTTTCGGTGGGAAATAAGACGATAAAATCGTTTTGTGCTACTAAATTCATCATTATTTTCGTCTACATGATTACTTCAAAAATGACCTTAAATATGTTTTGCATTAATTTAGTAACCAAGGTTATACTAAGGTAATAACCTCGTAAACTTTAATTTAAATAAATGCCCTCTCTTTCCCATTGAGAGCAGTAGGCGATTTCCATTGTTTTTATGGCAGTGCGATAATTTAACTTTCAGTTCATACAATGAGCATATGCGCTATGCTGGGTAGAGCTTGAGCGCTGTAGAATAGGGTTCTGAACCGTTTCCAGGGCTTCAAGTTTAATTGTTGCTAACCGAGTGGTCCTAGTATTGTAGACCTTTCGTCCTTCACTTGTCTCCTTTTTACGAGTGTGGAAAACAATGCGCTCACGCCATCTTGTTTAACTGTGTCGCTGTGCGCTGCCGAGGTCATGATGCGAAAAAGCTGCTCTTTAAAGTGTGAAATGTGGACTTTCATGCCTCCATTCTAGGATAATGGGTCCATAGAAATTCCTTTTCCTTTGTTACTTTAGTATTAAAAGTAGGCCATCATACTTTTTGTTCATTTTTGTGTCTGCTAGATTTTGCGCATTGATTTTCTTTGTGCGACGCTGTGTTTTAGATCCAAAATACGTTGGTATATATTTTTCATCTCCAAGAATCTATATGAGAAACTCGTAGTGCGGTATCGCATCCCTTTAGTCTGTAAATGAATATAAATTATAGAGATTAATTGAAAACTACAGATTAAGTGCATGAAATTCATACGAAAAAGTACTGTTTCTATCACACGGCTCTCATCATAAACTTTATGTATACCATATTGCATGCAACTATACTCTGCTCATCATCTAAAGTAACGGAAATCAAAAATGCTTCAAGATGATCACTTATCTTAGCGAGAGTAATAATTTGAATAAGTGGAATGTCTCTTCCCAACTCCAAGAAAAATATCAGCACTGAAGGTTTTTGTTCAATATTAACTTCAAATTTTATATCACTTAGGAATATAATGAGATCGGATTACCTTCTCCTCATTTCTGTACTTTTTCTATCGACTATTGAAGTCACTGTACGGCATTAGTAATTTTTCATGGCTTTTTCGTTCTTGGATATTTGCTGTTGGTAACGATCACAATGTGCAAGGGTCTTATTGGCTCACTATTTTATTTGCAAGGATACCTAATAATGTTACAATGAATATTGGTGGCTTGGAGAGTTTTCCTACACCTGATGTTTTGTGTTTGAAAACTATTCAAATGAATAATTTTCAATCTTATCAGAATGAGCATTGTACTACTGTTTCCTCGAATGTATTAACATCTAGAAGGTGTATGAAGTTTAAACCTGAAGATCGTTTAATTGTATTTTGTAAAAGCAATTTGACCCCAGATACTGCATCCATTGGTGTGTTTGGTGATGTACAATTTTATGTTAAAGGATAATAAATAGTTTATTCCATTATTTATTTCTTTTTTGTCCATGCGCATAGCGTGCTGTCATTTGCTATTGCGCCCAGCGCCATCTTTGTTTTTCTGGACCCGTACGCTCACTAGAATAACCTATGAGCGTACGGGAAATTCACTTTTAAAGAGCACTGAAAATCATAAGTCCAGAACTCCATGTAAATTCCCTATGGTGACGTCAGTTTCTGGTCCCCATCCCACTGTCTCCCTCGCCTCCCGCTCTCTACATCCTACAAAACATTTATAAATGCCACTTGTTTGAGAAATACTTGATTTTGTCTCGTTGTTATTATGGTGACGTATAAAGGTCATATGTTTCTAATTTTAAAAATGGAGAAAAATAATTCTCATGCGTGCAAAAGTATTGAAAGTTTTGAAAGCTGCAATAATGCGATCAAAATTTAATTTTGCGCTTGGATTATTTAAGTAAGGGTTCTTGTGTTATGAGCAAAAGTTTGCTCTGTTCCTTTAGTGCAATTTCTTTTTAATAGTGTATCTAAAAAATAAAGGATCACAAAAAAGAGAATGAAAATAGCCCCATCTTACGTGAAAGGCTGTAATTTTATAACTGTAATCAATTTTCAGGAACATTTCGTAAGAATTTAATCGAGAAAAATCACTTCATAGTGCCTTGGATATTTGTGATGGAAAATCGAAAGTCCTTTAACGAAATCGTTTACGATCTTTCTTTACGGTTACGATATCCAAGAAACGACGGCATCTGCGCGTCGTAAAAAGTTATAAAAGAGATAAAGGCACACCAACCGCTCACACGAAATGTGATTGAGGCCGTATAGCTCCAACGCACATGTTTTTGCAATGGCTTGTGATGGCTTGTTTATCGTTCCTTTTTTTTGGCTGTTTTTCGATCATTCTACTCGAGAATTGTCGTCAAAATACTCACGCAGTTGCCCGCATCAAGGCAATTGGGAAAGGCTCAGAATATTACATTGTCAAAGGAGTGGCGAAGACAGGATGCGATGCTAGAATATTAGCTTCGATGAGTAAATACCGAATTCTTATCTGCCTGCTTACAGAAGCTTTAAATCAGATGTGTAGAAAACGAAGGGTAATAAATAAAAAGCTATAATATTACGTCATCTCCCGAAAAGTTTACATATTTTTAAAAAGAGGTTGAATAATTAGGGACCAAGGGCTTTTTATAATATTTTCTATTGTTTTTTCAAATGTTTTCTATTGTTTTTTTCAATGTTTTCTATTGTTTTTTCAATGCTTTCTATAGTTTTTTTTTCATCATATGTACATGCTACCACCAGGACAATGGCCTACTTGTTACAATTTTAATGATAATAATATAATATCTGTATTTCTCAGTATCAAAAAGAAGATATTTTTCTCATAAGTTAATTTTACTCTGAAGGGATTCTGACAAAAACCCTAATCGTCGCTAGTAACGACACGGGCATACATTAATATTTTCCTAATATTCCCATGATTATCAGAAAGAGGATTTATTTCTACGAGACTTATGGCATTATATCTGTGTCTGCCTCATACATTTCTACTGAATTTCGTGTACAGTAAATTTGTTTTTCTTCTCAAAGTGATGTATTGGGCTGCATTTTGAAGTGCAAATGTCGTTTAATTACCCATCGTCATCACTTTTGGTATTTTTACGGGACACGTCAATCTAATATTTAAAAATAGACTGACGATATTTCACATGCTAAATAGATTTATTAATTAATTAATGACAAAAGGGAAAGAGATAGACTATTTATTTTAGATTGATAACTTTCATTTAATTTTTTCAACAGAACAGCTTTAAACGTGAAAGTTATATCATGGATTTCTTCACTTTTTAATGCTTTTATCAAGCATTAAATATAAATATTTTTTTATTCGCAGCTGTCACCGATAATTTAATATTTAATTGCATGTAAAGAATAAATAATCTATATTTATTCCAGCTAATTAAACACGAATAACTTTTCTCCGCTTAATTAAGCAAAAATTATTTTGATTGACCGCAACAATCGCCAGGAAATATTAAAAAATCGTTTTTGGGAGTGATCCGCATGCCCTTGTTATTGTACTTTTTTCCCACCTTCCTTGATTAATTTCAATTTATTTTGTCCCAGGGTTCGTAAAATTATTAATTTCCAAGTATTTTGGTCTTAATTGTATGCGAGAAGTGTGAGTTTCAGAGTCAAGAGCGCATTCACCAAATTGTATACGATTACTTTCGGTTTGTAATTAGTGTGCATGGGAAAATTAAAAAGGGAAGAGTAATACGTTAACGAATGGGGGGACCAATTCATTTGATCTCTTTCTGATCACAAACAGCGGCCCCAGTTTTATTAATTTAAGCTTTAAAAATTAGTGTTTCCATCTAATGGTGATTTACTCTCTACGTTGCCGAAGTGGTAATAAGTAATGGATTAATTACGCTGGTACCAGGAAAATATTTTCTACCAAAAGAACGATATATAATTATAGAAATTAAGAGAGCATTATCTCTTTTTGCCGCTGTGAACTTTCAACTGGAACATTGTGAACAGGGGACAGCGCCGTATCGAGGTCAATTAATTCTACGAAATTACGCCGAAGTCGACAATTGTGGCAATGAGTGTTAATTAGATCTGCTCCGCTCGACTCAGCAGTGAAACGATTTAAAATAGAGTGTAAGTGACAGATTTTTTACTGATTTTACGTAATGCGTGACATTCGATAAATAAAACGCATTGTCGCTTTTCCAAAAATGGATATTTAATTGATTCCGAGTTGAATTGAAGGCTTTTGCAGCGAGACTCTTGTGTCGCGGGAGGTGCTGCGTATGACGCTTTTTCAAGGGAGCTTTCGCGGTCATTACAGGGTGCATCTACAGAAGGTCAGCTGAATTCGATAAGCTCCGACACACATAATTTATATCGATTCCAGTCTTGAGGAAATTTTTATTGTTCGTGCCAGGGGTATTATTACTTCTGGTATTAACTAACAACCTGAATACTGTTCTGTAAACACCGCTAAACAGTTCTCTCCACTTTCCAAGGTAATCAGTGCGACGTAACATAATCATTAACAACCGCCTGTATGGTACACAGATTTGTATCAACTGGCGTAGGTTTTGGAAAGCTATCTCCTTGATTATGTCATAATTTCTCGAAGCCTGGTTGGGTGGAGAATAAAAATGTTTTTCAGTGCTTATGTTACCTGTTACACCGTAACAAAAAATATCTCCATCTATCAGAATCGTCATCACTAATCTGAGGAATTATTAATTAAGCTGATATATTATTTTCCTACGCTAACGTACTACAGGATTTTGTCAGGCATTCTGCCAGTAGTTTTTATGGAGATTGTGAAGTACCTTTTTTTAGTTTTATATTCATGCAAGTGGTAATTTTTAATTCGATATTGTTTGTGACGCCCTGGTTGTAATTTTTTCTTCTGAATTTCTGAATCCTTAATACTCTCCCGTGAAACTATGGCAAATGATTGATGCTCTCTGGGAAAACTTTTTTAAGTTTCAGTGGAATATACCTTTGAAAAACACGAGCGAAACGTAAAAAGAAGTGGAATTCAAGGAAAGGATTTTCATATATGGGATGTGTTTCATGAATATAGGCTTTTGACGTTTCCTAGGCCAGCAATTTATTACCTAAACCTTGAAAAATATTACTGAGAGCTCAAACTTATACCCATAATGCAATACCCGAAAAAACTAATATAATTACCCAAATAACTTAGAAAATCATGAATACATTCGTTCGGGAGATTCAGATTCATCCAGACCATGGTCCAATTATTAATATATATCCGTTAACCATGCATTAAGGGAATGATATCACTGAGAATTAAATGGTTTTCCAACTAAATATATTATAGCCTTCGTGTTTATGCCGATCTTTGACATAAAATCACAAAATTTCTCATAATGGTTTGACATCATTTAATCATTCATTCTTCCCACGATTTTAATTCCAATTCTCAAAATTCCAAATAATTAATATGCTCAACAACGTACCGTATTGTCAAGAACACCTCCACCCCGACTATGGCTAAATGAATAGAATCGTCCGCTCCAAAACCGTAATCTGCACGTGATGAAAAACAAAATGTTTTTTGTTTTCGCAGCAGGTATGTCATTATCATGTTAAATTACATTTACGAGACCTCTCCTCTTGTGTTTTCGCCTTCAGGGAACTGCTTCATGAATTAATACCCCACCCTTCACATCTACATTTACATACTACACCGCAAGTTGCCTCAATAGGGGTGGGTCGGGAGTTTAAGGGCACCACCTGATAGACAAAAAAGAATAAAAAAGAACTGATGATACCTACACGTAATAAGTACCATTATACGTTTATATCTTGTCCTTCATTTTTTGGGGGAAACAAATTCATGCATCTATCAGTTCGATATGATATTTTTATTAATTTTTCATTTCTGCCCTTCCAAGAAGTACAGTGAGGTTTTCAGCTGATCGTGTCCCTCTTTAATACAACTATTTTTAATATTTCAAGCAATCTAGGAAGATATTCATCATCATCATCTTTCTGAGTCTGGGAGCCGCTGGAGAGTTGGAGGCGGCGCGCTAGGCTTAGGTTGCTTGACGGAGAACATAATATTATAACCGCACTATATCAATATCAATTAATGCTAGTCTCAATTTCGTCAGAGCAATTCCTTTTTATTTGTAAATGGATGGTGTCAGAACACCTCCTACTACACGCCTTTTAGGCGGTTTGCGGGGTATTATGTAGATGCAGATCGTAAGCCAACAATCATATGATTGGTTTGACGCAGCTCTCCATTCCACTTTCCTATCTTTTAGCCTGTTCATAGTGAATCTCTTTAACATCCTTACTAACCTGTCGTATGTAACTCTTTTGGGGCCGTCCATCGACAATTTTCCCATCCAACTGCCTTTCGACAATTGTCTTCATGAGGCCTTCATTATATTCACCCTGCCAAAAAAAAACCTCTTCCCATTTATCTATGAATTTTTCCCGTGAATGTGGAAATGCATAGTGTCTACTTTGAATGAAAAATCTTGTTCATAATAAATCTCTCGCTGCCTCGGTAACGTTTTCCATTCCCCTTTTTCATCCCCCCCCCCCCCCCCAGTCCCTATCTACTCTTTTCCCCCTTTATCTCACGGGCACAGTTCTCGTGTAGCGAGCGAGACAATTCCTCATCTCGACCTTGCCCCATTCTCATGGCGTTCCTCTCGGGCGACGCCGCCGCCGCGGTGTGAGCATCTATTTAGCTGAAAGCTTTTCGCGTAGCGTTTTCCCGGCGACGACAAAATGGCCGTCCTTCTTTTTTCTTGAGCGCTATGTGAAAGGGGAAGTGGGAGGGGAGGCAGCCTCATAAAAGGAGAGAGAGGAGTGGGAATGGAAGAAGAGAAGGACGGGATTGAATGAATGAATGCGAATGTAAAGTGGAATGTACGACTGTGAGAGGGACGAAAGTGAAGACGTCGTTAGCGGAATGAGATGGAATGAAGCCCCAGGGTTGAGCGCTCCAACTCGGGGGTGGCGTACCTTATTCAAACCAATTGGCCCCCGGGTTATCTTTTCACCGCTTCAATGTCACGTTCGAAGGTTTGGGAATTTCTGTGGGTGGTTCTGATGAATCAGAATGGTTGTAGACAGACCTCGCTTCAGGCATTACGCAATTCAGACAGCTGCCTCTGAGCATACACTTCAAGTTGGGCGCCCTAGAATAATTTGGCATTATAATGGCACACCTGCTATAGAAACAGAAGACGATCCATCTCCAGTGTGTCCCTATATGACTTTTCAAAGCGAAAATTTCTCTACTCTCTACACTATCTTGCTATTAATTATTTCTTGGAGGAGGTGTTAGCGCCAACGGAAAATATAGCTTTTAAACGCGTCTTGTTATGAAATGAAAATAATGGTAAAAAAACATTAGGATGAAAATTATGTAAAATCTTCGTGTTTAATGTTAAGGAACTAAATGTGAATGAGCCTTTCAGGTTAACCTGAATAAATACTCATATTGATTACTCTATGTAATAATATTTAATAAATAAGTGCTAAATATAATACTCGAAAAGTACGCTGAAGAGCTTAGTGCAATTAGAAATTTTAACAGGGATTGATTATATTCGCTAATCGCCATGTGCAATTATATTACAGTTCAGAAATTTCAGTAGAGTTAGAATTTTATGTCTTTAAATTTAAAGCACGTATTAAATGAATGGTGTTCAAACGGCTATGAGAACTTGTGTGAGTAAATTGCTAAATATTGCTTTTTTATTAATAAAATTGTCGCAGTAAAGGTATTGTGAACGTGTATTAAAAATTAATTTTCTTAACTAGAGGTCTTGTGCAATAATTTGGAAATTTTTGCTAGAGATATTTAGTTGATTCCATTAATACTGATTTTTATTTATCCTAGAGTTTAGTGCTGTCCCAAAAAGTGTTACTTCTTAGAAATTGTATCCATACTTTGAAAAAATTGTGGGGTAAGATTTCTGAGTGCACAGTATATCATTTAGGTCCGTGGCCTTGAGTGAGTCATTCGTCATCACATCCGTTGCGTGGACTGCTTGCTCCAAATCTTTTGGCGTCAGCGGTGGTATCGTGTGCTCGAGAAATCGCAGTGATGGAACGAGTCGGGTAAAGAGAGCCTCGGAAAAAGTGATCCTCTTGTTCGGGATCTCTTTAATGCTGGGAATCGAAGGACTGTTTATGGATTGGAACTCGCTGCCTGTGGTCGTAACAGTGTGGAGAAGTGGAGCTCACTCTCTGCCGGCATACAATATGAGGATCATTTATTTCTTTATTTATTTACTTCTCTTTTCCGAGAGGTTTTGTGGTGTATTTTTTTTATCCGAGAGAGGGTGTGTATGTGAGCGATACGTCTGCAGGAGATGGGGTGGTTGGCTTGGGATGTTGTTATCGGTTGTCATTCATCTGTCATCTTCGCTAAGTAGGCGAAATGTATTCCACTTCGAAAGCCCTTGTGAAAAGGAATGATTCTGGGAAGGATCTTACACACACGCTTACATGCCTAGATCGGTTATCTAAATATCTAGAAAAATTTAATAAACACTGTCTACAATGTAAGAATAAACTTTGTTAGGCTCACTAATATATTTGAAAAAGCACGACCCTATTTTCATAGCAAATTTCGGTAGTTCAAAGCGTTTCATAGCATAGTTCAGACATCGGTAATACATTTATCTAGAAAAATTTAATAAACACCTTTTAAAATGAGGAAATAAACTTTGTTAGGTTCACTAATATATCTGAAACGTCACGACCCGGGTTTCATAACATAGTTACATCGTCACGAGACGATGACGATGACCTGACGATGTCACTATGTTATAAAACCAGGGTCGTGCTCTCTCAAGCATATTAGTGAACCTGATAAAGTTTATTATTTCATTTTCCATAATGGAAAGGTTTCGCAAAGTTAAGTCTGAAATCATCAGTTATTAACACTGTATGTAGTATTTATGATCATTTGCGAGTAATGCTCACGTTTTTAAAAAGGACTAGGCATAATGTAAGTTTTTCTTTAATTTTTAAAGCATCCCAGGACAAATGGGAGGCCAAGAGTCCAAATTTAAAATAAGCATATTAAAAATGCAGTTTCTCTAGTGGTTAATTAATTTGACGCAATATTTGTGATTGCAACGTATCGTTATGCTACATAGCAATCCATTTCATAGCACTTGGGAAATAAATCTTAAGAGCACTTCAAAATGACGAGGTATCATGGACAATGGAGTATTCGAGGCAATACATGTTAAGACACAAATTTAACGCGCTGTAATAAGTATTTAAAAGTAATGAATCATTTTATATATTCTCCCTGCTAGAACGATATAATAGTAAATGTGGATCGAGTTTTTTTTCTTTCTTTTGACCTCTTTGTCTAATGTTGATTCAATGTCCTGGAAGTGTGTGGAACATGGAGTCTTGATGAACTTTAAATTCAAATATTTGGATGCATTTCCTTATATTTATACACCTTCATCATGGATAACTGTGATAATCTTAAACCTGCACATGGAGTACATAGCAGAATAGGGAAAGTAACCTCTTTTTACTTTATAATGTAAATTTTGGAAAGCCATGTTCAGCTTAAAAATAATAGTTACATATTTTCCTTAATCGCCATTAAAAATAAAAACAACCGTATGAAACCGTAACCGGTTGATTACTTGCTCTTCGGAATTCCCGACTGTGTGGATTAAAATGTGAATTATACTAGGCGTTTGTATTTTCACGCAAATTTTTGTCACCGGATGAGTGGAGATATGAATACGATTTTTCACTCGCTGTTCCGTCGTATTTGTGGGATTCTGGATGAAAAAGTGTTCGGAAGTTGATGCGCTGCCATGAAAAGAGTGGAGGAAATGGATGTGGTGCCGCCGTGTTGCTTGTCTAGGAACGGGGTTTTTCTCCTTGCCATCGAAAAGATTTTTTCGAGAAGAATTCTATGGATCTGCTCCCGAAATTCTTCGAGAAAATTTTATTAAGATACTCTGAGACAGAAGTTTATTTTCAAGGGATTGAGTAAATTCTTTAGTCTTGGGAATGAATTTTTAACGTGGTTCCTTGCAAACTTATCAATAAATTTCCTAAAAATCTTAATTTTTTATTTGGCTCAGTACATACCGTATTATCTATGCAAAAACTCCGGGTTTTAAATAGATGCTTAGCTAAATGAGTTTATTAGTGGAATATATTGGGTCTTTAAAATTCATGGGGGAAACACTTTTCAAGGTTTACAAATAATATTGCAGTAATTTCGCAAAATAAACGATTTAATTTGGTTTTTATGACAAATTATTTCAATTCCATTTCTTTCCGGCAGTTTAAAATCCAATAATTTCTGATTTTAACATAATATAATGTATGCAAAGGAAGTCTGTTTTTTGCTGATTTCATGAATAAGCTGATAAATATGTTACATATATGATTTTTTTTCAGCGTTTAAAGAAAGTTTGTGTGGCTAAATAATGGCTTGCAGGAAAAGTCAAGCGGAATATTTTATCGCTCTACCTAGTCGTTCATGAACTCCTAAATGTATGCAAACCGCCGCGCAAAACCCGGCGTTGCTGGGACAAAGAGTGCTTACGTTGTATTTTCGCGCAGTAGGTTGCAAAAATTCAGGATTTTTCATGTTACTTTCCGTAGCTTATATCTCGAAAATTATCGATCGTTGGTGGGTGAAATAAAAACTACTCCTCATGGGTATCCATTTCCAATCACCTTGCAAACTTTGAACGAGATCGTTTAGTGACACTTGACATACTTTCCTTGTTAAAGGGAGGTTAAAACCTTAACTTTCCATCGGGCGCAACAGATTTGATAGGCACAGCAGGTATTTTTAAATTTCTCCACGCTACTAGGTGATAGAGACCCTTGACCCTTGGTAGCTGTTTGTTTTCACATGCTCTATGCAGTTTTTCCGCTTTTCGTAATTATGGCGACAGGTCAGTAATTTAGGAGTATTATTTGGAGTATTTATTTTTATTTTATTCAAGCAAAGAATATCATAATTAGAAAATTGACTTAGCATTATAAGGAACGCTGATCGATTGTAATTGACGTACAAAAATACATCGCGTTAGTTAATACTTAATAGCCTAAAGAGCGCGTTAACACTTTGATGGATCAGTACGGAGCCGTATGACGGCGTGTAAGGGGGCCTGTGAATAGCTCGTAAGACAACATTGAGGCATTGAAATAAAATGAATTTTTGTTTTTCCGCAAGAATGCATCAATAGTGCAATTGGGGTAATTAATGTTGTGCAAATTTATTTTATTTCTATATGTACAAATTCCACTGAATCAGTTGAACATCATTGAGGTGTTAGACTACACAAATAAAGTTGTACCTCTGAGCCGTGCTAAGATTTTTTTCACTTTATTCCCTTTATCTTTGCATATACAAACTTGGTCGTTCTAAGTCATATGGCTTGTCAGAAGGTGCCAGTTATTCAATACAACATGTGGGACATTGAGAGCATAGCATTTATATTACAAGTTTCAACTTCAACTCTAGGGGCTTTTAAAAAAACTATGATAATTTAATATGTTTTGTACATTTCGTATTAAAATAAATAAATTACAAGTTTACAATATCACTTATTAACCAATCTTTCACTTTTCTTTTAATGTCGGCCAAAGATTTGGGATTACATAAAGCCTTAGGCATACAATTAAAGGTGTGAGGTACAGCATACTTCAGCAACCTTTTACCGTCCATGTTATTATAAAGATAAGTTTTCAACAAAGGATTGTTGCGTTTTTCCATAGAATGTGTATTATTACATTTAATTTTGTGCTCATTTTTGAAATAGTTCTCTGTAATAATGAGCCAATTCAGCATTTTATTCACAGTTAATATATTATTTTTAGTACACAGTGATTTTAGGTCAGAATTATAAAAATAGTTCAAACCATCTGTATCATAACTTCAGCATTTTCTTTTGGTTCTTTACAATTGTGTTTAACAGAGTATTTGACGCCATTCCCCAGATAGTGATCCCATATCTTAATATACTCTCCACCATTGCAAAATAAATCATTAATTTTATGCTAACAGGTACTATTACTATTTTATGCTATTTAATAATGTTTTATCGCATGTGTCCATATCAGGCAAATTGCGCCTGAACTCTGCAGTTCAAATATTGCGCCTGACGAAAGGTTAGCAGGAGTCGAAGGGAAATCGTCGAGTCAGCGTCTTCCTCCCCCGCGAATAAGTGTGCAAGACTCGCGCGCTTCTCTCCCACCTCTGTATCCGTACCTCACCACCTAACTCCACTCTCTCTCCCCGAGCATAACCCCTTCACATGCTCCGCGACGCGCCTTATGTCCCCTTATCGCACCGAAAATCTCTCCTCCGACCAACCCTCGCCTTTCTCTGTCGAGTGTACTCTCGGGGGGGAACTTGCCCGAGTGCATGAGACCTTTCGACTTTCTTCGTCCTCCTTACACGTCCTTCTCTTGCCTTGCACCGAGTCCTCACAAGCTACCTTACTCGTCCTTGCCCCAACGACCGGGCGGCCCGGTGAGTGCAAACCAGCCCTTCGAGGACCACCCTTGTTCTCCTCTACTTAATTGTGAGGGGTATTATTTTTTTTTCGTCTTCGGTCATCAGTGATCTTATCTTCGCCCTATGGCGCACGATCGGATGATTAGGCTTGTTTCAGATTAGCCTGGAGGTGTTATGAATTTGAGGTCGGCCGATCAATTAGGCTCATTTGTTAGTAACCAAACTTTGTAGATAATAGAGAGAGTGTACTTATAATATACTTACACTAATGTATATATATCCTTTTGTATATGTACTTATATTGGTAATGAGGGAAAATTGGAGCCCCAAGCGAATTGAGGTCCTTTCATCCTCTTAGAAAATGACTTCTCCTTATATCTCAAATTAATGCTACGATTAAAATTAATTTCGATGTTAATTTGTAACACTTAAGTTTAAAATCTACTCCTGAATACTTAATAGGCGTTTTTCGGCCGGTTTTACGATACCAAACGTTAAAAATATAACAAAAGAAAGAATAGAGGGTACGATTTGACTTCTAAGTCTCATCTAACATTTATTTTTATTCTTCATTATCTTCATCCATGCTTGTACCTATTGGTACAGAAAAATATCTCTTATGTTGTATCGTTTCTGTCGCACGTAGAAAAATGAGGTTCCAGAGTAATATTCTCCTCGTCAATCTGATAGATATCTTTTCTTAACTAGGCATCTCGTCTCTTCCTGATGCCGAGATCTTGTCTATGAAATCGATTGTGGTCTTGTTTATTGGGTTCTAAATGTGGCTGCTGGGTAGTTTATCACATTATTATAAAAAATTTAATATTACTGCGTAAGAGTGTGCCCGGGAGGACTTGGAAATGTGTTTAAAGTCCTTCAACTTTTATACTCTCGCCCTGATTGCTCGTCCTCTTGCCTTGCGTCAAGTCTTAATACCACCACCCACTTATCCCTGCCCCAACTACCCTTGCCTCTTCCCCATCGAGTTCACAGCATCCTTGGAGGACCACCGTGCCTCCCTTATTCTCCTCAACCTATGAGGTGGGCTCTTTTTTCCGTCCTCAGTCATCAGAGATCTTATCTTCGAATTAAGGCGCAAGGTCTGATGCCGATGCTTGTTCCAGATAACCCCCGAGGTGTTGTGAGTATCAGATCGTCCTATTATAATAGTCAATGGCCTATGTACCAAGTAATAATTTGGTACATATGCCATTGACCTACGTTGTTTGAGCCTAATATATAATTGATAACTTCGGACCCAAGTACATTTAACCTTTTCATTATAGAAAATGAGAATAAAAATTTAGCATGGCACAATTTTACGACCTCAGTTATGATTTACTTTCAAATTTGCTTTTTATTGCAGTTGTCGTAAACGTAATTTTTTATCTTGCCGAAGAAATTTGGTGAAAGTGTACTGTCAAACGAAGCAAAGGTGGCAGTATTATTAAAAAAAATTAGTGGTTGTTTTTGCATAAATTTGGTCAAAGTACTAATTATTTAACTCGTTAGGGCTCTACGCAGAGCTTTAATACTGCGTGAAAATAACGATTAATATCTTGAAAAAAAAGTCGAGAGTTATCTGTCTGGTTTGACGCTAACGTAACCGGCCAGCGACCTTTTTCCTTCCATCGCTCGCGAGCACGAATTGCGACGGATGGGTCGTTAAAATAATGTCACGGTGGTGGTACACATCCATTTGCGAGAGACTCATTTCCAATCTGGACCCAGCCATTCAATCTCCTTTCCACCCGATTCGCCCTTATTACTCCAATCACTCATAGTTTTGACCCCCAAGTGTCACGGCCTTATCCCAGTTTTTGCGTGGCAGATCACTCTCCGTTTTTCCGATAAAACTAGGTGATTACTCAATTACATAGGTTGCGTAGGTTGTTTTCACGGCTACATATACGGCGGATTGATTTGCGAGATCGAATAATTTGGTTGGTTATTCGTGAGGAAGGATTCGCGATTTTAGCCCAACGTTAGTAATAAAATATAATGCTCTCAGTGAAATTGTAAGTTCATGTTTACATAATTATTAGCATTGGTTAAATAATATATTAGTATTGATTTATTTAAAACGTGTGATGTAAGTTCATGTCTACATAATTATTAGCATTGGTTTAATAAAATATTAGTATTGTTTTATTTGAAACGGTACCACTGTAAAACGAAGTTAATTTCACTCTTTTTGCAAAAGGGCTTTACACGCTATGCATCTTCTTTATATTGCTGATAAATTGGGAATTTTTTTCAGTGTCATGTGATGATGCGTGTCAATGCTTATAATTATGAATATTAAAAATAACATAGTCCTAATAACGTTTTGAAAACATGAAGCTCGAATCTAGTTTATTATAATTTTGTTTAATTTCAATTTCTGATGTTAAGTACAAATTAGATCGAATGATAAAAATAAGGCATTGTAAAATATTTGCATTGATGAATTTGCGTGATATATATTTAAGATATCCTACGAACTATCCTAAGATATCGTAAGAACTTGATTAATCATACTAAGCCTAGTCTGAACGCACATTTCTGAGAAACATTTCATTTTGTTTTATGTAATGGGAAGGCTGCGCTCTACTTAGCGTGTTTTCAAGCTGAATTATGTTTAAGAATCATCTTCTTCGTCGATGTGATTTCGTAGGAACTGGAAAGATATAAATAATTCCACGTTTCAAATCAATTATAAATACTGATTGTTGGAATTGCTGGAATTTCTCTCCATCCAATGATAGCTTTCAAATTAATCTTTTTCGTATACAATTACATCCGGAGAATGTCACCCCATGACTTTAAAAGGAAAGCAGTCAGAGCATTTTAGCAGAAAGTGGGATCCCAAATTACCTTTCTCAGAAAACGAATCGGTTTCCAATATTTTTTATTAAAAATTTCCTTTGAAAGTGTGGATTTAGATGAAAAGTATTGTGAATATATAGGTTTAATTAATGCTTTAATTAGTCATAATTGTTTTCATTGGAAAACCTTGATTTAAATTCTATTTTAATTTATTTCTTAATTTAATTTGCTCGCTTGGAGGCAGAATGAAAATCTTTTAAGCTCTCTTCCGCCAGAATAAATTGAAAGCTAATTACCCTTTATGATTTTTAAAAAATATTTTCCTTCTGGAATGATAAATATTTATCAAGACGGTTTAAGTTTCGTTGTGCAATCATAGCAATGATAAAGTAATACTTAATTATACGCATTTTGAGAATTGATACCACATTCTGATTTCCTTTCGGGCTTAATTTTGTCGTTAATATCCGCTCATAAATGCCATATTTTTCCATGGTAAATAATGTTTATGTCGTAGAAAAAAATATCCTTAGATTAGGCCCAACAATAATAATCTACTATTGAAGGCAATGGTCGGGATATACTTTTTACCGAATCAAAATTAACTGATTGGTGGTGTTATGTTTAACGTACTAAAAATAATGGCCTGATTTTTTAAAAATAATTTCAACTATTCATCTATTAATCTATTTGAAATAAACTTGTAAGAAATATATGTAAAACATTTACGGCTCCTCTTTTCCAGAAAAAATTATCGATGAAACCGCATATGGGCATCTTTGAAATGCATTTTTTTTTAAATTGCTTATAAATAATCGGGAATAATTCCTCAATTCCGCAATATATACACCTATTTCTTTCAATGGCCACATCATTCGCATTATCCCTCAGTATTATGCAGTTTGCGGCCTTGCTATTGCGTGCCATAACGGATAAAGTAGGGAAGGCCGAAGGAAGTATTTGAGGCCGTAGAGTGAAGACAATGAAGGTAAAAATCGAGTGATGAAGTTCACACCTAAAGAAAGATGAGAAATTTTGCGGATTATTGTTACAAAAATAAGTTAATGTCTTTTACGATCTCGCATTTTCTCCTGCGTTAGCTCCCAAAAAATAAAAAAAGCATTCTTACGGCATAGGAAATTGAGTCGGAAGAGCTGTCCATAAGATATAAGTGACGCCAAGGTCTGTCTATACAGTCCTATTGAGATCGGAATCCTGGGATCCGTCGCGATGACAACGCCTCTCGGCAGTTCCCTCTGTAACTGTCCATGGACGCTCTAGTGCGAGAGATCTCCGCTTCAGCAGCCTTAGCGCTACGCATCAGGCCATGTCCAAAGTAACAAAATCAAGTGTGAAAGGTCCAGCATGCAAATTAGTTAGAGCAAAATGAATGAAACGGTAACACTGTTATTACAAACTCTGCTGCATGCGGTAAGAGAGTTGTTAATAGGTTTCATTGAAGAACCATAGAAATCAATTTTTCAAATGACATTATTATTACGCTGATGCTAGGTTGAACATTCAGCTTGGTATAATAAATTTTGTGCTGACCGATGTAAAAAGCTTTTGCTCTGAGGAATATCTGAGCTAATTCTAAGGCCTAAAGATTCAACACGTAAATGATATGAAACAAAAGCGTTACATTTCATTTATCGGAATTTTTATGAGAATGATTGAATATCTTCCTTTAATTTTCTCTGCACGTGCTACCTTCCTACAGCCTTAATTTTCAAAATTTACCTTAACCACGGCATAATTTGTGTGAATTTGAGGTTATAAAATCCTGCACGACCTAAATTTTCAATGTTATCTCAAGTTTTGCATTCACCAAGTGACCCTGCTTAAGCACCTTGACATTTCTTTGCTATAATTATTTGTTTATAATTTATTTCATGGCATAAAACCATATACGTGACATAATTCAGTATACAATGGAGGCATAAGCAAACACTGTCTCTATTTTTCGTCGTTTCATGAATAGGATTTATTTTTCTTCCTATTTTTTCTGCAATTAAATGCTTTTTATTAAGTTTTTTATGCAATGGAAACTCCTAGGGGAAAGTAATACATGAAAAAAATATCATTGCTATATGTGATTAGACATATAATTTCAGTTTTTATTCGTTAGCAAAATTGCACCCATAATAATATTCAAGTACTCAAAGCCTCATTTAAAACTTTCCGTCGGCTTCGTAATCATAAGTATATTTTTTTTGCTGATACTTGTTGCCAATGAGTCGGTACTAGAGCTGAGTGTTTAAGTCTGAAAATAAAAAATGGTTTATTGCATAAATATATTGTAAAAATCACATTAGATTTCCTTAATGACTTTCAGCTCCAAAAACTCTTGATTTTAGTGTGGGTAGTATTATGGAGCTTATTCCCGCTGAATAGATTGCCTTCTAATGTATTGTATACTTTCAAGTACCTTGTTATCTCTAATGAAATGTTTGCTAAACTTTTCTTTTATCGTGAAAAATATTTATAGCAATTTCCCAACGTTATCCATTTCTAGATTAAAATAAGGTTAATATTTCGAAGACTGCTAAATGTTTTGCATTAATATGTGCCTTTTATAGTTAAATTTATCATTTAGCGGTTAAAAATTGCCTTATTTCCTTTAATTTTTGGAAAGTGCTACAGAAAATATTTATCTTACTTTGGTATAGTGATTTATACTATAGTGGACATTGATCTCTCATTCACCTTTTACCCTGCTCATCGGTGAAAATAAAACTTTAAATGCCGCATATTTCCTTATTTTACGCATAAAATTGGTGGCCAAATATCTTAAAACTTACTCTATTTAGGAATGTATTAGCGCCACATTTTAATGTTTAATTTTACCAAACTATTTTAATTAAAATTTTATTTTTATTTTTATTATAATTTTATTTTTATATAATTTATTTATTTAATTTACTGGTTCGTTACGTATTTGATAAATCGTAAACTCTTGCCGAATCTTGATATGCTTTTGAGGTGTGACGCAAAATCTTTACGTGACAGTGCATCGATGTTCTTCATGAATTAAATAATAATTCCAGCACTTTTAGTGTGATGGGATTTGCAACTTGAAATTTAACTGGTACGGATACGACATGTAGCCTGAGAGCCCTACTTTTTTTGCGAAAGGACGTCCCAGTTTTTCGTTGGCGTGGATTAAAAAAAAATTGGGAAGCCATTCTTTTTGTTTCTGGGACCGTAATATATTTCGCCAGACTCTTGCCGATTATTATTCATTCTCATCCCGCCCCAGTCGTGAGGACTTTGAGCTGAAAAGGCGGCTACGTGTCCCGCTAGCATTGAAAAGCAGTCGCAGTTATTGCCAAACAGAAGAGTCGCGGGGGGTTGGGTTGAAGCGCTGCTGCTTTCATTCCATTACTATACTCGTTCTAGAAATGGAAAGCACCGAGACTCCGATTCTGCTCCGGGCGCCCCACGAACAGCTGCTTTGGTGTCCAACGTACTTCCTCTGTAGCACCGACTCCCCCTGCGCTATAGTGGCGACGGTTCGCCCTCTAGCTCTGTCCTTGAGACCGCTTTGAATGTCGCACTATGAATGTGGATCCATATGTGTTTGCGTGCAGATGAGATCCGCTGCAAAGGACATATTCGCAGAGAGCTCCGCTTGTGTCCTCTATTTCGCATACGTACGTAGCGTCCCTGACACACTGAAGGGCTTTTACTCAAAAGGTCTAGGTAATACTTGTACACTGTCAAGGTATGATAATCTACTAATTGAATTTCCTTTAATGAATACGCTCTACGAATGTTTTATGCTTCGAAATTATTCATTTGACATTCTTTGTTTGGTGTTTTTCTCATAGTTATGGCTAGAAATGTTAACATTAGTAGGCGAGCTATATTTTCTACTATGTTACTGAAAATTCATTGCTATTGAATTTATGTCTGAACCTAAGTACATTTCTGAAATCAAATCCACTGTTGGTGTAGTGTAAATTGTAAAAAAAATTGTAATACATTTAAATGTATACATATTGCAGGAAACTTTCCTTAGTTACATGTATTGTATGCTTTTTACTCACTCTGAGTATTTATTTAGAAATTTAGTTTTTATTCTAGCCAATGGCCGCGAAGTACGATTATCCAAATAGGAAACATCTGCAATTTAAATCTAGTGAAGTAAAATGTTCATTCATCTCATTCCGCAAAATATCAATGAAAGTGCCGCATGCCTACATCATGACAATGGAGAAGCAATATAGGTTGATGGAAAACGCGGATTTAACTGTAGTGTACACTCAATCTTTTTGGAATAATCATCTCGTCAAACTACAATAGGACCGGGAGAGAAATTTTAAGATTATGATGAAAGTGAAACTAGCTGTATACACTTATATGACGTTTATTGATGGCTTGTACGATTGTATCTTCTCTGTGCATTGGTTTGTCGTTTTCAAACCAAATGACTTTTATCGCCAGTTGAGAGTATGAAAGTGTGAGCTGAAGGTAAAATGGATTGAAGATAGAAAATAAAGGCATGCTGCCAATGTATAGATCATGATGATTTATGCAGGTTTTAAATGATCGAAAAAAATATCTATCCCTGTGATAGTGAAATCGTTCAGTGTAGCTTCCATTACAACTCGCCTCAGGATGGGTATCCTAAGCACGGTCAAAACGCAGCCTGGTAATACATTTCTGTGTTGCTTGTGCTGTATATATTCAAGGATGTAATGAAAATACGTTTCTTTCCAGTGTATTCGTTCTCTTGTGAAGTTGCCAGCTATTTTTGAGAATTCCATACACGATTGCTCGCTTCATCTTTTAGAGTGACTGTCAAGATTTTTCTTTTTATCTTGACGGGTTTCATGAAAAAATGGAAATGTGATGTCTCTTGCTTGACTGAGCGAGTTTATTGCTATCATCAGCTGTCATGCGAAACGGCAGGAGCGGAGGAAATAGAAGTGCCTCAGATGAATTGAGTTCTTTCATTCTTTATGAATAAATTCACAGATAAGAGAGCATAATAAGTTGTCAAACTCTGTTCTCTTGTTTTATTTTTATTTGTACTCGTCCTCGTTGCTGAATAAACTATGAATCTAACGAAAAAGATAAAGATAATTTTGCTGGATGTGATGGATCATCATCACAGATTGTAGCAAAGGAGACAAGGCGAGAATTTATTTTATTGTTATTTTTTAAATATTCGAAATAAATATACCCATTACTGTCATAACTCTAACTGTTCTCCGATTATTTCAGGTTGATGAATAAATGAAATTTTCCATTGAGGCAATTAAGAACTTGAATTTGTTCTGAAGCACAATTTTAAAAACGTATTTTTAAAAAACTGGTATTACTGGAAGTGTGAAAACTACTCATAAATGATCCAATGTCTTGGAAAAATCAGGGAATATGGTCCTTTTTTAGCCAGTTTTAAGACTATTCAAAGTCCTTTTGTGATTAATTTAACCTTAAAACTAAAAAAATGTTCATTTCGGTAGCCTCAAGTATCAATAAATTTATCAATTACGGTGTTTAGCCAGGCTGTTATTAAATATTCCTCTAAATGTAGAATATAATAAGTTGATTGCATACAAAACTTATTACTTACCGAATACAACATATTCGGTTGTTTTTGGCTATCTTTATGGGGTATTTACCGTGTTTAGATTACCTACTAAATGAAAATCTAAAGTTTTTCTAGAATGTAGTTACACCTTAAAAGTGCTCAGAATGTAAAACAGATAGAATCCCGAATCAAAAATTATATGATATGATGACTCAATTATGTTAGTGTCTAATCGAACATTAAATAATAGCAATTAAATTATAAAATATGCATAAATGCAAATGCAGCCAAACGAAACACTTATAATGATATCAAAATTGTGTAACTAAGACCAGTTTAGCCAAATGCCTTAATGCCTAGGTATTTACGAGGCCCACATTGCCATAGCTACGCTATTAGCATGGAGATGGGAATTTTTGGAGTTGGGGATGGAAATGGGAGGAAATGGGAATTTTTACTGTTCATTTAAAAAAACCACACATCCAGGGTACCCACGTCTCTACGAGCACACAACTGCCTTGTAGTTGGGAATCTCATTTTAATACTGAGTTTCGATGCATCACTAAATTTGGAAACCTTGTTTTATTCTTGAGTGATGTTGCTGTTATACCAATATTACTATTCACACCAATACTCAATTGATCGATTATGATTGTGATCTTTCATGTACTGGTTTAAATGAGTACATTCAAAAATTTAAATCTAAAAATTAATAATGCGGTCTGCGTGGAATACACTAAGAGTAGATTTAGTCTATTCAAGTCCTTATGTGATTAATCTATTAGCATAAACAGACAAAATACTGCTACTTCCTAAAGCTTGCTTAATCATGTACATCCTCAGTTGAGGTATTAACTCAAGTTTTTGCGAAAAATCCATTTAAAAATACCCTAACCCTAACTGGGTATTTACCCGATCTATGTTAATTAATTCCTGAAGCTGGCAAAATCCTGTATATCCTCAGTTAATGTATTTACCCAATGTATTTACTTGCTAAAAACCCTATTAAGAATATTATTACCCCTGGGTATTTAACCAGTACACTTTAATTAATTCCTGAAGCTTGCAAAAGTATGTGCATCCTCACATGCAGTATTAACCCAAGCTATTGCTAAACATCCAATAAAAATACCCTTCCTCTGGGTATTTAACAGGTCCAAGTTAATTAATTTCTGAAGCTCGCAAAATCATGTACATCCTCAGTTGCGGAATTTACCCAGGCTATTGATAAACATCTGTTTTTATAAATACCCTAATCTTAGGGTATTTACCCGGTGCACGTCGCTACGGCCACGCTATTGGCTTGGAGAGCTGTGAATATCGCTTAAAATACCGAGTTTGGATACATCGCTCCACGAGGAAGACACGCAGGGGGGGGGGCATAAAAGAAAGGTAGGTAGGAGAGTGAAGGGGGTGGGTTGGGAGATTTCGTGAAAGGTTGAAGGGCCGTGTAGTGGCTTTTGGTGGGAAAGACTCAGAGGAAGGGAGGGGGAAAGATAAGGGTTGGGGTTAGGGGGGACGAGGATTTGAAGCTGCGGCCACATCCAGGGGCGGCTCCGCGGTCTCTGCCGGCCCTTCCACCCGCCGGGAGAGGAACGTGCATGGCGGGTATTACGTAATCCAAGAGACCTCCTGCCTCGACCCCTTATTACGGCCGCGCGAATATACCAAACTGGGTCACGACTTCACCACGTAATTCTTTTTTCGTCAAAACTAAAAACGTAAAAAATGAAAAAGGATTTTTTAAATCTCTATTTCCCATTCGTTTGTTTTTGTTGGTAACTAATAATTCATGAGAGCTCTGAAATAATCTCCGTGGGGCGCTCTCTATTCACCAACTTTTTCAAAAAAAAATAATAAAGGGTAAATAAAAAAGTTTTGAGAACCTCCCTTTACTTTAGGAAAAATATCCGTGCATCCATAAATAAACAAATAAGCAGGAGCCTTGTGTGAAATTAACCGTTCCAGGAATGGGAGCTTTTAATGCTTTTTACCCGGAAATCCGTCGGTATCAAGGAAATTTTCAATCTTTAGTCCATACGCGTGAAGAGGTGACTCTTTCAAATTCGTTCCCAAGGCTTGAAATGCATGCAAAATATCTCGGAATTAAGTTTTTCCTCGTCTAAAGGAAGATTGAATCTCATAGTACGCGTTGCTGGCTGGGCATTGAGTTAGCAGCTGATTTGGATGAGAAATTTTGGAAAGATTCCGTGAGTCGTTTCTAGAATTTAATTCAATGCATATCCGCATACGTTTCGTTCATCCTTATCGAACTAACCTCGGAGGGCGGAATGGAGAGCTGCGTCAATCCAATCTTAAGATCGTTGGCTCATGATGATGATGAGACGTAACCTTAGAATTTTCTGAAAAAAAAACGTGATGGTTTGATGCGTTTTAAAACTTTTTGTGTGAAATCAATATTAATACCCCTTGATGAATTAGGATTTTATTTCTCTTTCTTTCGAGTAAAATTTTAATTAGGAAAATTAAAAACACCATAAATTGCCGTCCAAGAGGTATCGATTCATACAATGTTCATTCTTATACTGTTCACCTGCCGTTTATACGTTGACTCATCGTTAAATTCTCACACGACTCATCATGACTTATCACCACTTAATCGCTCAAGATCACGTACTTGGTGCGCCTATGGAATCATTGTTTATTTTTATTTCACCAACTTTTAGTCGTACGTGCGATAGATTACTGAGTAGTATATTTTTCACTGAATTGTCTAAGAATTAATACCATTTCTTTGTTAAAACTTTCGCGGGTACTCGTCATTATGAATAAAAACTTTTGGGCTATGTCGCCGCGTCAATTCTTGGGTGGCCCCTTCTTTACATGCTCTATATATATTATTAGCGGCATTCCTTTTCCGATCTTGCCTTCTAATTGTGCTTCGTCCGTTGGGGCCACCTAAGAAGTGACGCGGCGACATAGACCAAAAGTTTTTATTCATAATAATTAGTACTATATCATCCACGTAAGTAAAATTCATAATTTTTTTTATTGTTGCGTTGATTTTCAACGCATTGCGCATGATGAGAGCGGAATCCCCGGTTGTCTACCTGCGTTCGTTATTATATATGTTCTTATTTTCAACATTCTATGCATATTTTTTACTTCTCTTTTCATTGGTGTCAACCCTTGTTGTTTATAGTGAAAATTGACTTCATAACCACTGGTCAATTATCCTAAGATTGGTTATATGTAGCTTCCCACTCGATTCTCCTATCAGCTAATCTTTTTATATCTATTTCCTCCCTTTTACATACTTCTTTCCATGCTCTTTATATATTATTCGCGCTGTTCCTTTTCCGATCTTGCCTTCTAATTGTCTCTCGACGATTTTCTTCATCAGGCCATCCAGTATCAATATTTGGCACATTAAGATGTTTCGTCTGTTATCAAGGTTTTCACGAGACTTCTCTTCTCTCTTGCTCTTCTGGAGACTTCCTCATTACTTTCTCGGAAAATTGGGCTCATGCATACATTTAGAAATTGATTTTGCGATGTCGAATTTTAAAAAATTACGATCATGTTTCAAGGATATTTTTATGTGATTTCACGGCTTGCTCTAAGTCCCCGACTGTCATTGCTTTAACTTCGCTCTCCGAGATAGTGCCCCTGTCTTTCGTAATTCTGTACCAAATGGGGATTTGGTAGGCTAAGAGGGGTGTGGAGAAGGGTATGCGTAGTATGGGGGTGCTGTAACAGGATTTCACGGAAACTTCCCCTTCTCATCGCTCTCCATTACCTCTGAATTTCCCACCTCGCTCTTCGGAAACGCAGAACCTATCCCCTTCGCAAACCCTCACCCGTCATTCCCTCCTCTCTAAGGCGAAAGGGATCCAAGTTCACGAAAGCCATGAAAGAGACTCTGCTCTTCTGCCTTGCGGTTAACTCCTACCCGTTCCAATGCTTCGACCAACTTTCTCCATGCCCTTCTTCGCCTTGGAGTCCCATCGAGTCTGTCGCCAGGACATGGGATCGAACTCTGCAAATTTTGATCCATTCCAAGGGTATCCGCTCGAATTCTGCTGAAAATATTGCGAATTCTAAGCTTTTTTGAGTTGTCAAAAATAAATCTTATCCACGTAGGTCCGCAAAAACTGGATTGGTAATATTTTCCCCTATTTAAGTGGAATTCAGTTATTTTTTCTCTCGTAATATTAGCCATGCTTTTTGAATGAGTTTAAGTGAGCACGTTTACACAGTTTACTTCCGATATTCTAGGTTAGAACTCAAGTGTGCCGCTAATGTCTGTGAACAAATCCACTGCATCGTCTTCGTGATTTCGCGAGAGTTTTAAGCCATTATCCTGAGTTTCTCTTCTCCCATTTTTCAATTTCTTTTATTTTTCAAAAATTCCTTGAATCTTCTCGGGATCTCTTGGTTATGGTATGATACTTGAAAAAAAAATTTCAACTCATTTTTGTCCGTAATGTTCTGATAATCTTTTTGAAATGAACTGGATATTTTATTTCAAAATTTCAGGTGAGGTTTAGGTCGGGTACTCGTAAAAAATTCTCGGATACGTGGTTTTGAAAATATTTTTGTGTCAGTCGTACTCTTTGACGGGAGGACTTCAGTTATCAGGTGTAAGAAAATAAATTCTGCACCTTTATTTTGCGGTACGGTATTATTTTACAGATTTTTATTGAACCTGAAAATATAGTTCAGCTCTAGGTGAAAACTCAAGATTTTCCCCAATATTATAAACAAATTCTCTGAAGCGTTTGCTGGTTAGCAATTCAATAATATATGGTAATTACAGTCCCATACCCTGTCTTTAGAGTACAACTCAAGCTTATTTTCAATACGTCTTTGAGTTTCCTAGTAATATCAAAATTATTTTACTGGCAAGTTTACTGTGTTCTCAATTGCAGGGCAAAACGGTGGATAAAATGCACGTCTAATGTAAGATTGACCTCAACAGTTTTAGTCATCATTATTTTTTGTTTTTTTCTCCTAATGTGTCAGCCATGCAAGTCCGCCGTTGTTTGACCGTTTCTGTTGCTTAACATACTGCTCTCTATTAGCGTGAAGTGTGTCTGAAATTTTATTTTAAAATTAGTTTATTTTTTGTACGGCTACATTATTGTCCCAAAAAAGGAAATAATAATATAAATAATTATTTCATATTATATTGATTCACTAATTCTTGTTCTTGAATTGATTGATATATTATTATTGTATTAATATTATAATTGGCTCCACCACACCATTGGCCAAGATTCGCGCGGGTAGTGGAGTGTAACTATTGTTTTTTTCAAAAACCTCGTTATTTTCTTCAAATTAGAGTTTTATTTTTTGCCTCAACTTTCCCTTTTCCTTTTTCTCCTCAAAAATCGTTCTTCTCCTTCCATTGACAACCCCCTGTCAACATTTAATAACATTATTTAAATATCAAATGTTACAGGTGGAATTGAATTGAATGACTTTAATTCTACGAGAAAGATGAGCGGAGAGAGCATTGAAAACAGTTATAAACTAGAATGTCGATTTTTCTTTCTCCGTCGGATAATCGTTTATGCTTCATCCTCCTCGATGAAGAGAGTGTAGGAGGGAAATCAGATTGAAAGCTAAAATCGGACAGGAAAGAGACAAGGAGCTAATGAACGGAAATACGCGCCGGAGTTGGACTCCGCTGCTATCTGCCATCTCTTGCGGCTATCATTCCCTCGGCGTAGGAGCCGGAAGGAAACTCCGGCCGGTGAAGACGTACCGAAATAACCGCGTGCCTTGTCGCCGTTTCCCTAATTAACTCGACCTACGACGTCCACCTCCATTACTCTTGTTCCCCGTATCACGACCGACCATCGTGACTTTGTTTACATCTCTACGGGTAACCTCTGGCTCGCTTGCATTACGCTGCTTCTGTCTTCGCCTGCATGAACACGCGGGGTCTTGTGGGCATCCAGCAACTGCGACGGAGATATGCCTGTCCTCAATCGCCAGGCAAAAACGGCAGATAAGGTGCATGTCTAAGATTGACCTAGACGTTTGTAGTCACCATTATTTTTGGTTTATTCTCTTCCTTCAAATGTTAGCCATGAATCTTAGCCTTTAGGTGACTATTTCTTTGGCTTAAAATATTGGCTTCATCGTTTTTTAATGTTTTTATACTGTATTTCTTTTAATTTTAGTTTAAAATGAATTTATTTTGTATATGTCTGCAATATTACGCCAATAATCGAGAAAATAAAAAAATGGCTTCTTTCAAACTGCTTTGCCTTTTTTATTCATGCATAGAATAACACTACTGCCTCAAACAGTCTTTAGCTTTCGAATCAACATGAATATTTGGTCAAAATGTCAATAGGTGGTCTCTAGCTTTGGTGTCACAGTGGAGTAATTTCACTTCGCCAAATTCTATTTATGAGTGTGTGTTGAGTAAATATTGAATGGAATTTTGCAACGGGCAATTATATTACGGTGATTATAATGGAATTCTACAAAATATGGCCGCTACAATCTATTTTTGGAGTGAACATTTTCGGGCTACGGCGCGTATGTTGATTAAGATTCACAAACAGTATGGACGTGGGACGCCAGTAGGATAGCTGGCAAAACTGTTTATGAATCTTTGTCAACATACACGGACGGAGCTCTAAAATGTACACTTCATACAGTCAACGCCATGGAAACCTGGAAACGAACACAATCAATTTCATTAACTTCGGTAGTTGAAATTTTAAACACACTTGAAGCGGAAAATGAGGATTCTGAGTTAGATTCACGTTTTAAGATTTCATTTTCCTGCAACATTTTCGTAGCTGCTTTATGCTTGCAAGTATCTACATAATATTTTAGCGAAGATTATTTGAACAGAATATCCTATGTAGGCTAAAAGCTCAAAATCACAGCGTTTTGCAAATAAATCATTCGTGTTGCTCTTGAGATGCTCGCTTCAAAACGGAAAAAATTATGAATAAACACGTCTTAAAAAGAGACATATTTTGTCTTTCTTTTAGGATTGGAGCGTCTAAATACTAGTAAAACTCATGAAGGAAATTCAACCAAATGATTTGCATCATCCTTGTAGAATACTCGTTGATTTTTTATACTGTTTACATCATGTATATTCCTTTCAGTGGCACTTATATGATTACCCATTAATTTGTCCTAACAGGAATTTTCCATCTAATAATAGATATCTTCATCTTTCCTCACTAAGAGCGGTGAACTCTACTCCTTCCTCCGAAAACCAATTGCGTTAGCCCTAATTTTCACCTCGTGGCGTTAAGGTCCCTCGCGCCAAGTCGTGGCTACTCTTCGCCTAACATCTCGGACGACTGCAATCAATACCCGCGCGACTCCCGCTCCTCTCACGAAAACCAGCGCATACATGCTTGCGCTTAATTTTTCAAGTTTTATTATTTTTCAGATGCATTGCATTTATTTTATTGATTTTTGGCAATTAAAGCGGCTGAAGCTTTTATATACCTCGTGGGTAGATTTACATGATATTTTTACTACTGTTTGAACGGCATTAAAGCTGATAAAAATAACATCGGCTTTGGAAACGAAGAAAACTAATCAGCCATAGCTTTTACTCCGACGAAATCATTATCCGAATTCACACAGAGTTCTTTTTAAAAAAATAAGTACAATAACTTTTGTCCTTTCCTCAAGGGAGTTCACTGGCTGTAGAGATGCTTTGGGTGACAAATTGGGGGTTCTAGTTCCAACCCAGATCAAAGTTAATGATAAAAGAAGATGTCGTATTGTCCGCAACTTATTAACCGAGTACTGCACGTGTTTCGGTTGTAATACAATCATCCTCATGTACTAATAGAAACTATTACAGTTTATGTACAGTTTCTATTAGTACCTGGGAATGATTGCATAACAATCGAAACACGTGTAGTACTCGGTTAATGAATTGTGGACATTACGATATCTTCGTTTAATATTACCATTAGTTATGTTCCACGACATCTCTCCAAAGAAAGTTGACTTCATCAGATCTTAGTGATTGATTTCTCTGACTAAATTCACGTTCCAGAATGACTCCTAGAAGGCTATAAAAAATGTGTTTGTTTGATGTGTATAGATAAGGGTGAAAAACGTATTCAAGGTGTAGTAATTGGAGTTTTCTCCATTTACGTACACTGCTCGGTTTAATACGAGATAAAAAATAATGGCCTCGCTTGTGGTAGCTCTTTCTTTCAGAGCAGCGGATACAAAATAGTATTTTTTATTTAATTGATTTGATTCATTCATCTGAGAAAGCAATGCCTCTGCTTAGCAATACATATGCTACAGCAAAATAAAGTCCTGTTATACTTCAAACAATATGGTTTTGTAACTGAAACCCTTATTCATCGAGCCACTCTTGAATCCACTTCAGTTCAAATTTATTTTCTTATTCACACTTAACCGTCTAATTTTTTTCAAAATACTTAAATATAATTAAGACTAAAAAATAATCAAATGGAACATTATTAAAATCTCGAAATGTATAAAGAAGTTATATGGAGTTGTCATGAGTTTTAGCTTTTGTATGACCCCGACCAGGTCACGCGGAACGCTGTTCATCTATTAAAGGGAATCACAGTTTTTATAAACTCTGAATTTTACATAATGGCGTAATAAAGTCTTCATTTTATTGACGGGAAAAATATCTAAAAATCCGAACTGATTGATTGCTTGTAAAGCTATTTGTTAAACTTTTCTATTTTAATCTATTTGACTCTTTGACTTTGGCTCTGTTTTTCTGAAAGGATTCTGCCTTTGGTCTGCACCAAATTTGTTTTTAAAAAAGTGTTGGATATAGGATCAGACATTTTTATAAATTTAGTGCTCCTCTTTTTCGGAGAGCGCAAATATTTTTCTCTCTTTAATTTCTTTGGATCGGCTCCCAATTTTTTAGATCATGAATCTTTCTAAAAATGTGTGTTTTTTATGATCATTATTTTAATGTCATTCATGTGACACTATGAAAGCAAATAGCTCAAGAGTATCGGCATCATTGAAAAACCTGTCATTCAGCAAATTTTTAATGATTATTTTATCAATTTTTAATTTTATCAATTTTTTGTAACATATTACTTTATTTATTGGATATAAATTTAAATACACGTGGAAAAAACTTTCACATCCATATACCCGTCTATTTCTCGTCCTGCTTGTCCATTTATGACGGTGCCTTTATTTATATCTTCATCGTAAAATGGATGCCCAGAATTTATAAGATGAAATCTTTTTTGGCATATTTCCATCAATTGCTGTCAATTTGAGTGAATGTCATATTTTTGGGTGTCCTCGGGCTAACAGAGGCAAATGACTGAAAAAAAAATTAAGTGACCAATCCATTTCCTTTCCGTTTTAATTATTTGCTCATTTTCCAGTATATTTCTGTTTGCCTGTAATCTGCCCGGGGAGTCTTTATGATGAAATTAAACTAGTATACACTTGATATGCAAACAAGAATGGATACGCAGAACCAGCTTAATAAATGGCCCCTATGATAATTGACGCGTGGCAGGAAAACGCCCTCGGCCAAATTCTTTGTTGTATGGATCACAATAATAACTAATATTTTTAAGAGCTCAGAAATGGAAACAAGTTAATTAAGTACCTACTCTTTTTGATTGAAGTTGTAATGCCAATAAATTGATCACCAATAATTACTCATTTCATAATCATTCAATTTATTAATCAGTATTTATAATCACAGCCACTATCGAACTGTCAGTTGGACTCTATAGGGGTTAAATTTTTGTCTGTCATTAGTTATTTTTCATTTTTATCTTCTAATTTCCTAAACCCTGGTTAATACATTACATCATCTGGGTGTTCAAAATGCGACCAGTGTGAAGGGCTGGTTCATGAGCCCCTTGAGTTGAAGCGGAGTGGGTTATGTTTATCCATCGATATTTTTACTACTAGATAATCGATTGTCTTTCATATTTTTTTGGAAAACCTGAGTTCCAATGAAATAAAAATACATTTAAATACTTATAATTTAAATGTGTAACAAAAAAATAATTTTCTGCATTTTATTGATAAAAATATGGGCGGTGTACGAAATTGGTTGGAATTCATCGGAATGTTTACATTTGGCCTCTAACCAATAATGCTGTGAACATTGTCATGGTTTAGGCTGAGTAATGGATTATTGAATGGGATATTCAGCTCTTCTAAACGATGAACAAAGTGGAAGGAGTTTAATGAGATGATAATAATTTAATAGGAGAAAAACTCTTCTTCGTTTTAAAATTTCCGTCATCATGTTGGACTGAGATGGAATTTACGGTTTTCAGTCCAAATAAGGTTGGTAGTTATGGTAGGAAAATGAGAGGAAAAAGAAAAAGAAATTGATGGCTAAATTACCCGTAAAGGGATATCGATGGTCGTTTTGAGTCTTCAGCGCTGGGAAACGGGTGTAACAGCGGTCGCTCAATGTTTGCACGGTCATGGGTTACGGGCAGCTCACCGAATGCTTCCTGGCTCTCACGGCCAGTGATCGTCAACTTTTAGTCGTCGCACGGACATTTTCATTTTTAATCCCCTTTACATTATTCATTTCGACAACCTGCTGAAATTTTTTCGCAGTCTATCTTTTTTCGAGTTCGCTCACAACCATTTTTGGAATGCATACGATCGAAGCTGCATTAAAAATGGCTGCGCGTTCAAAACTTGACATGCGTGTGAATATATTAATGTAGAATATTTTCATCGCGAATCCTCTGAATGTGTGCCTTCGCTAATAATAATGCGTGTATGCTTCAACATTCGATAGTGCTGCAAGGGCTTGTAATAGAGCGTGTTTCTGTTAAAGTTTCAGTTTTGCTTGTTTATTTCATACGAGCCGTCTAACATTTCTGGTTCTTATATTGTAGCATTTTGTAAATATTCACAGCATGGAGGCTCATTTATTTCTTTTAATTTGTTACACAAAAAATTACCAATGAATGTATTTTGTCTTGGAGGTGATTCTAGGTTGGATATTCTCGCTAGCTGTAGGACTAAATTTTAGTTTTGAATACTAGTTTGCTTGCGCTCAAATGCAGTTATATACGAGGGAAGTTTTTTTTTCAGCCTCCGATGGCTCAGCAAAAACTCCATACAAGCTATAGGCGGGTACAGCGCAGGTAGGGCAATTGCGCGTCCTCCGCACATGTCTGATCGTAAGTTGTTAGTTTAAGGTATTTCATTGTTATTTTCTATCATTATTAGCTATCTTATTAATTACACGGAAACAGTTTATTCACCCTCCAGGTGTGCACTGCAGAGCGACAGCCAGAAAACTCGCCTAATTTCTTCAGAATTGTCATGTCTTGACCTTCATGCCGATAAAATACATCTTTTTAATGCACTGTGGCAAGAGTGTAAAACAGTGTGAAACATTACGCCTATTCCCATTGAAAACAAAAGAGGATACGCGCTGACTTCTGAAAGCGTTCTAATCCATGACAACGCCCTTCATCTCAGTGCTGATGCAGCCCAACTGTTCCTTGAGCAATTTCAATTGGACGTTTTCGATCACCCGCCGAGCAATGCCAACCTAGTGACTTCCATCGTTACGCTGAAATGAAGGTGTGGCTGGGAGGGAAGCGTTTTCAAACGGTCGATGGAGGACAAAGGGAAAATTAATTGGCAGTCATTGGCGGTAAGATTATATGAAGAAGGAATACTAAAGCTTGTACACAGGCAAGACCAATACCTCAATCGGCGAGGCCATCATACCGAAAGGACACCACAGGTGACCTCAATATTTAGCAATAAAATAACTTTTAATCGATCACTTCTTCTTCTGTTCATGACCAAGCGGAGGTTGAAAAAAACCATCCTCGTACGTTTAGACTGTAGCCTCACCAAAAATATTTTCATTTTTTATTAGATGATATTTTTATTAAATTTGCCTCTTCGATTTCATTTTGGAAACTATTTCATAACTTTAGTCATTTGTTTGTCAATAGTTTTTGGTCAATAATTGGTAAAATTATTTTCCTCCGACAAGCACTAACCATGTGGTTAGAAGAAGATGGTCATTAGATATTTTGATAGTCGTTCAGATGTAGAGCATTGTGACGATAGGTTATCTCTGCATTTCTAATTCCTGCTGGTTCGTGTCTCGTTTTTTAATGATATGTAAGGCATCTAATTAATAGAGCCCTTCATGTCCAAAACCTTTTATTTAATTGACAATAATGGGTAGAAAAGGGTTGGTTGAGTAGTTACTATAGAATTGTGCTGGAAAGATAGAGAGACGTAAGTAATTCCGGAAATTCCGAGAAATAATTATGCGATAACGGTAAGACAAAGTAAGTGCTGGATTTCAGAATCTCCCGAAATAATTTTTTGCTTCTGATCACACTATTTAATTTGTCATTTTATCATGAGTTTTTGCAGGAAATTAATCACTCACAAAAATTATTATTAAGTCAATGTAATTATCTTTTATTACAATTTTCAGGCCCTTTTTTTAATAATATAGTCATTATAATGCAATTTATCGTTATAATTTGTCTATCTACATTATTTTTTTCTGGATACATTAATGATTATTCTCGATAGCGTAATCAAAATTTTGTAATTTTCAGGGAAATTTTATTCCAGCTCTTTAATGTTCAACACATCCGAAAAGCTTATTCAGAGTTAATCATTTGTATTCTAGAATGAAAAATTCTTGAATTATCAACAGATATCTCCGAGAATGGTTTTTCTTCATCCATGCGGTGAGGGAAAATTATAATATGAGTTGCTCGCCTGGAATCGATAATTCAGTTTCTCTCTCCACGGTAGGATGCGATGGTGTTTTTAATCTCTCCCGACTCAAGGCCTGAGGATGGATTCTATCTATGGCCTTGTTCGGACTCCCATCGAATGTGCATCAAATCCCTTGCCAGTGGATTCCCTTCCACAGTTCTTCTTCCGTAATGTCTTTTTCACTTATCTGGCTCATTCTTTATCCATCCCTCTTCTCAGCCAATCGTTCTTCACCATTTCCTTCTGCTCCAGACGTTCTTCCTCAGTCTCTCCACGAAGTCGTTTAGAAGCGCAGAGGAGTTACTTTTTTCCTCATCGTTTTCCTTCCAAAAAAAATATATTTTATACATACTACGTGTGCACATATGAATGTATAGGTGTTGATACATACATACCTTCCTACATATATATGTATTCTATCTGATGTGGCCCTTGATGCATTGGCGCTACGTGTAACGTTTGCAAACATCGCCGGGGCACGTGAGACAGGTTAAAATAAGTGGGAGAAAAACTTTCTCCGGTGCGTTTAAAAACCGCGAGATCCGAGTGGCAGAGATCGATGATGCCTCGATAGGAAACGGCTGAGGAGCGATAGGCGTCCCTCCCTTTTTCGTTCTCCCGGTATCCGAAAAAGGTTTACGAGTGAATACTTGGAAAGATTATCAATTGGCCATCAGTGAAGATTTTTGCATTGATGTGAGAAGACTTCAATTTCATCATAATTATATGATCGGGATGCTGAAGATTTTAGTGGACTCATCATAGCTTTCAAGGTAGAGCAGTACAACCCTGAAGCATATGTATACTTCGGCATGTTTTTGATGTTTCGTATTGGTTTCAAGGAACTGTTTTATCTTTCTATGTGCACCTATATTTCCTTTTTTTCAAGTGGTCTTTTTTGGTGGCAATTGTGTTGAAAGATAATTTTCAAAATGATAAATAATTGATTGCATTTCTTTCTGAATTAATTTTTTATGGCTTAATTTAGATGATTTTGTTCGCTGAAAATGAAATATTTCGTCGGATGTAGTTCAACCACTGGACGTTTATATCTATTTATAATATTGCATTCCATTTGATGAATTTTTCTGGTTCAATAGAATGGTAATGTATCTTACTTACTCAGACGCAATTGTAATCTTTGCAATATCCGAGGTAAAGCTTATCAATCACATTTTTATATAGTAATTTCTAACGAATAGCCTTCATTAATTGCAATAATCACTAAATTTAAATACAAGTTCCGTTCATATTCTATACGTGGATTAACAGAGATTATTAAAAACAACGTGCTGATACAAGCGTTAGGAATGGTACTCATTCATTAGGCAGGTTAATTATTGAATATGCACATTTCGCCCTTCGTAAGCATTTTTGTTGGTTTTTACTTTTTCGTCGAAAACTTTTATTTTAGTTTAATACGTCGTGCAATGATAATGCTGATGCAGAAATGATTATGCTGCCCCTGAGAAACATCCGTTATCTGTGGATTATATTCATATTTTCTCTTCCTTTATGTTCGGACACTATTTTCATTTTTAACCAGCCACAGTTCAATTAAAACGTTTGCGAGATCCACAAATCTGGTAAGCTGCTTACAGTTTTTTTGGGGTGGGGGCTCGCATGTAATCCGTGCGTAGAAATTGGAAAGATGTACGTTTCGTTTCCCCTGCGTAATCAATATATCCGATTCATTTATTGTGCTCGAATTAATTCTGCAGGCCCTCATGTAGCGGAAAATTCTCCCATGCATGCGATGTTACTTTTTGAGGCCGTTACAATTTTTATAACAAGCGTAGAATACGAACCAAACATATTCTAGACCATTGGCGTGGGGGAACTGTGCTGAAGTGGGTCAAAGCGAGCCATCAGATATGCGGGCACGACCACCATTTTTTTATTATTATTTTCGGAGACGCGGGCGTAAAATTGAAACCAATGCATTTATCTTTCAGCGCTCCCGAGCGAAATGGCTGAGGCTTCGCGGAAAATGTTTTAAAATGCGAAGAGACACCAAAAAATTTCGATTGGAGTTTTGAAAACGACAAAAAAAATGAATTATTTCCGAGTGCCGTTATGTGGGTGCTTCACGTTTAAGTTTTAATCGGTAAATTATTTGCATCTTTCTGTAGGCATTTTTCTTTTTTTCAACAGAATTTCATGATTCTGTCTAGGGAGCCAGTTTAACTATTACCGGCAGTGTAAGCCCTTTATACTGTCTTAATGTGTCCAGTGCAGAATACAATTCAGATGCCAGTCTGTTGAACAAATCTTTGCTCCATGTATTCAGGACATTCGGTCGGAGTTCGGGTGTTAGTCCAACAAATCTCAGCTCCCTGCTTAAATTTTGCTTCCATAATGCAATAAAATTTATGTTTTGCTGTAATAAATAGACGGTTGGTGGTATCTTGAGTACAGCTAGGGATGTCAACTAGCGGGCCTTAGGTTCAACTTTGGTTGGAGCACATGATTACACAAACTGAACAATCCATGCAAAGGGCTCACTCTCTCTGACCTGAAATGACAGTTATACCAAAAGAATTTTGTTTATGAAAGGTATAGATAAGTTACCCCGTGGACAAAAATCTTGGTCACCCAGCCATTCTCTCGTAATTTTATTATTTGCGAAAAAAAGTGAAAGTTGTCGCCTCCTATTCATGAGAGTGGCTTAATTAGAATTTCGGCTTATTACTCATTCTCAGTAATTCACACTCTGAAGGGATTAATCCCTTCCAGAAGCCAACAAAGAGCTACGCGTGATAGATGAGCAGGGCCCAGGCTTGAAACGCGGTGACTAGCTAGGCAAAAGTCGGTGACGACATCAATTTATCTTCGAAATGGTTTAGGCCGCTGATCTTTCGCCGTTTGTATCTCAGGAAGTAGACGAAAGATCGGGAAATGAAAAAAATACGTGCGTCATTGTTTTTTCAAGCAGTTTCATAATCAACGGTTGTGAAAAAATTGCGATCGTGCTCATAAGATTTCCGATATTTCGGAATATTGTAATCGCAGGTAGCGCAGTGTCTGCTCTCTCTCCCAATAAATTATATTCATGCGCGAGGGCTTTTTGTGGATGTTAGCTCAACTTCACTCACAATGGAAGAGAAATCCAAAACTGAGTAAGGGACGAGCAGTGATGTTCAGTATCTTTGGCAGTAGCGAATAAACTCCGTTGTCGTTTAGAGTTGAAAGATTGACAACCATTATTTCAACTTAAATATCGAGATGTAGCAAATGGTTGGTAAAGCATGAGTAGTATGTGCTAAACTTAAACTAATCTTCAGGGAAAACATTTCGTTAATCTATACTGTTTGTTCCTTTTTACAATGGCACGATATATCCTACGTTCAGCCATCAACCTTCAGGCTACACTCGAAAAATTAACTTTGTAATTTCACGCTGTGATTTTATTACCCAATCGGTTCTAGCACTGCTCATTCCTTGGCAAGTCTCTTGAAATGGGTACTGTAATAGTGCCTAACATAACTGCAAAATACGAGATCTTATTCAGGTGCTATGGACTTCTACAAAGTGTCGGCCGACGTTGTATCCGTAATTCCATTGCTGTGCCTAGTAAGCGCCTGGCTTAAATTAATTAAATTTTCGCTATAAATAAGTACCGTGCCAGTCCTTCCATTGGTTCTAAGTTTACGAGATGTGTTTTTAGAAAGATTTTTGTTTAGTTAAGGTGCATTCCAACACACTTTTTATTTTAGAAAACCATCAATTTCATCAAGTCAATTACGTGTTCCATTTACTACTTCAGCTTAAAGTATTTCTCATTGCCTGCTACAAAAAAATAATCAAGAAGCAATTAGGGAAAGATATATTTCGTCGACTGATAGAGCATTTTTAGTGAGGCTTTAGTGAGAGTTTAGTAGTATTATTCACAGTTTGCAGATATTTTTCCGCTATATCATCAAAACATTGTTTTTTTAAGAAAATCAATATCATTAAAACATTGCTTTTTTAACGCAAACCTATAAATACCGTATAGTTGTAAGTAATGTAAATGAGGTTTGGTAATTTAAATAATCATTTGTTAGCTTATACTTCCCATGTTTCGTCCCTTTATTTGGGAATCCTTAAGACTTAAGTTTTGTCTCGACTTTTTTTCCATAACCTTAAAATAAACAGTGGTCACTACCTTCAAAAAATTTATCCAACTAAAGAGCATGTACCATATGAAAATCTGTAGTCATGGAGCGGAGATAACTTTGGTCTGATTTCTCCTTTCTAAACGATTAAAAAGCGAAATTTGGTAAGTTCAGTTTGCATCAGTTGACAAACAGTATGGCCGTCTCTTTAATTATTTACTATTTTAGCGTGATTATTTTAACTGATGAACCCCCTTTGCACCAGAAAAATTTAAGCATTTGGTTGACTAGATGAGCAGCACATAAAGAAGCTTTGAGTCCAGCAACACTTCCCTTGTCAATTCCATAATCCTGCGAGGCAAAGGAGAGATTTCCTAGCGCCACATCCAAAGTACTGGGCAACTCATTCTGTGCCGCAAATTCACTTGCGTCGAGTGGCTTTTCGCAAATCCTCCGAGTAAAGCCTCAAACGACCTGCAGATTGGATACGTGTGTGCCCAGATAAGAGAGAAGTGGATTTGAGAAGGTTTTCTTTTTTTCCTAAACGTCGCCTGCCTTCCTCCGCTCTTCTTTCACAACTCTTTTCATTCTTACCTTTTTAATCTCACGCGCGTTAATCTTCTCGCCTTTCGGGGACCTTCTCATCTTTCCTCCGCGGAACAACTCCTCCTCAATGGACGACCAACACATCCGATGAGTCTTTCAGTCGCGAGGTTTCTGGGTTACCTATCCGTCGGGGAGGCGGTCACATGAACGCCAATGGTGGATCCGTAGGCGTGAGGTTTTTAGCCGGCTGCAGGGGTCAAGCGGGGGAAAAAGCCGAAATAGTACGGGTCGAGAACTAAGAGGATTCGGTGGTGCTTTAGAAAAAAATGTTCAAAGAAGAGAAATACCCGTTTTCCCTCCCCTTTGGCTAGCCGGACCTCGCTTTGCGCGGAAAGGAGCTGCAGAGGTCCCACCCACAGTGACCCTCTGCTGGACAGGGCAAGGGTGGGTTAAGGGAGGGAGAAATATATATATATATGCCGAAGTTTATCTCCCTTTTTGCTCCGGAGGGAGTTTTATTCGGCACCTTTTCTTTTATCCCTTTGCTGAGGCGGAGATAGACCGCCGTGAAAAGCGGTCGAGGCCTTTTTCCCAAGGTCCCCTCAAACTCCTCCCACGCGACCCTGTCCCCCTCCCTTACACCTTCCACCGCCTTTTCTGCCATTCACCAGCGTCCAATCCCTCCCCTTCCCGTGGACATTCGGCGCAGTTTCAACCATACAGAAACGGCACGACCCGCGCGACCGCAATCCCGGGTCCCTGAAAAACAACTTCCCGCCAGCCAAACAGCCCTGCCCACCTGCTTTAAGCCTTTTTGTCTCGCCTCCATCCTCCATGAATACCCGAGTAAAGGTGGCCACGAGCCGATACCGATGCTACTCAGTGGTGCCATTTACGATACAGTGCCCAATTTGGTATTTGGAGTGTATTTTGTTTATTATTTGTGATGGAAATAATAAAAAATTCAAATTAAATTGTTAATGATTCATTAAAATTCCGGGTTTCTGCAAATTGTGCCTTCTTCAGGTACAGAATCAGAGTTTGGCCACAATAAGTGAGGGCGAATATGAATATGGCGTTAATAAGCCCTTTGTTATAAAATATGTACCATATGACTTTTGGCGTCATGGAACCATTTCACAAAAGTTTTCATAAAATAATACTTTTCATTTTTTATTTAATTTATTTCCTTTAAAACTAAAAACAAATATTTCAGCCAATATATTAGTTTGTCGCCTTAAATTTTGTAATTAGTGTGTTATATATCTAAGTGTGATTATTTTTTTTGTCGAAAATATTGTAAGTATTGTTTTCTTTCCATGCACTAGGCGATATGCACTCTTCACATTTGACTATACCTATATATTTATTTATTTATTTACTTTTTGTCTTTTATTTATCTATCTCAATGTGAAATGTAGAAAGCTGTACTTATATTTTCTCATGGGCCCCAGTGCATACGAAAATAAACGATATTATTATTATTATATCGAATTATGTTTACAGTATACATGCAAGATCGCATTTATTATTTCATAATTTAAATTAATATCCCGTATATTGTCATCGAATTTCTCCCTTTATCCTTGCAGTGGTCATTTAGCGTATTCCCTCCACATACAGCGGCAGCAATCCCGAAACACTGACAAACTAGCTCTCGCCTGCCGAACGGCGTTGTCCACCAGCTTAAATATTTTTGTGCCACCTCCTCTGATAGTACCCGAGTGTAGCCTGCCAGGAACCCATACATTTACCAATCAGTGGTGCCGCTCGCACTACAGCGCCAAATATATTTTGCAGTTTTGTAATTCGTGATTTTTTATTTTTTATGGCAGTGATAAATTTATGCGAATTTCACTGTAAATGACGTTCCATTTTTTTAAACAAATGATCTCATCTTCACATACGAGTTTTGAGTTTGGTCTGACGCATCGAACTGAAGTATCATTAAATTTCTTAATTTTTGTTGATATAATTTGCCAAAACTCGGGTGCATAAGTAGCATAATTTTGTCATTTCTTTCATGACAATTTTTCACAAAACTTTGGCAATGTTTGTGGTATTAATTGTGGCCTGAAATCATTAAGTATGTTAAAAGTACGTTCTAAATTTTCTTCAATACATAACTTCCCCTTAAATGTACCCCCATCTTCAATTGACTCCTTTCACCTCAGAATTTTGTCCCTCATTTTCCTCACGAGTGAAGGGTTGGAAGCGTTGGAGATGTAGGCACCCTTGGTGTTCTTGGTGAAAGACACTTAGGCCTCCATCATTCTGTCTCATCCGACGGAATGAGCCAAGTGCACCCTACATTTTCTATGAAATATCATTCAAGGTCGGTTTCCTCTGAAACGTCTACAGCACATGTAAGCTCCCCTTGGGGGTACAAAACCCTATTGTTTTCCTTCGTACCAATTATTCAATCGTAGCTTCTAATTTCAGACCACGGTGATGGTAGCCCCATGGAAAAGTAAAAGTTGAAAAAAATTGTCCTACATTTCTAACGGTTTTTGCGAGCATCTGTACATGAAAAAAAGATCAGCGTATGTCACGCGTGTGCAATGAACTCGAATGCAGACTCGGTATTGGCAAATATCAGCAGTTAATTTAAATAAAGGTAACACTGATAATGTTACATATTTCAGTATTCATTCACGCTATGCCAATGAAAAAACCACCAAATATATTTGGAAAGGAAATATATGTTGAATTCAATTAGAAGCTGTTAAAAATTCTATACGAATTCCTTAGAAATTCAAAGGTGATCTAAATGGAGTTATGGACGCTAAATCAGAATGAAAGTTATTATGTATGAAAACAGGAGGGAGAAAAAAATGTATAGCTCTGCCTTTAAAATATCATTGGGCTCTTCAGGAAAGGCTCAACAAAAACAACTTCAATTCCAAAAAAGATACTCTCATTAAAAATAAATCCACTCCTTCCTCGGGCTCTTTTGCGAAGCTCTCATAAGGGTCAAATTGCATAAACAACGTAAAGAGAGGAGAAAGTTACGCCCCGGAAAATTCTCAGAAACTGTTTTTCCTCTAAACTTAAGCAAAACGCGCTTAGCGCTAAACAAAAAATCAGTTTAAAATATTGTTTTTTTTTCATATAAAATTCATTGGATTCCTCGTTGTCATTATCTTTAAGTCACTATTAAGGATAGAATGCCCTCCCTTTTCTGCCGTCAAACTGAAAATTGAATCAAGACTCCACACAATATAATTATTTCGCTAGATTTTCAATCGTTTTCAATAGAATCTTTGTTTTCTACTTACGATTAGCCTTTAAATTGAGATTATTTTAGCTAAAAATCTGTTTTACCATCCGTCGGTCAAAGGAACATTTTTTAACGCCTTTTTTGCATATTGACATACTTCTGTACCGCGTGGCTTATTGAAAGGTTTCAAATTGTTTCTACAATCTTCTACAATCTGGCAAGTTAGATGACATAGTTCAATAGCTATATAATAAATTTTACACCTTTAAATACGTAATTACACAGTTATAGCTCAGTCATAAATATAGCAGCGTAAATAAAAGGCGTAATCATAAATTCCTTATATCGCCAATCGACCAATCAAGACATACAAGACATCATTTTATTATTCGTTTACACTAATAATTTGTGCTTTAAACTTAAAAGGTGAACCACTGAGCCATGCTAAGAATAAATAATGTTTTTCACATCTGTGCCTGTCAGGAACATTACGCCTGAACTCAGCAATTCCAATATTGCGCCCGTGGTAAGGTTAAAGGTCAATCACAACGCCGGGTTTCTCTCCACCCTTCCTTTCCAATCCTTCCCTCATGGTGCAAATGACGCTGTCGGTTGTCTCCTCCATATACCGTACCACACGGTTCTAATATCTATGCCATCATTCGTCAGTATCGATATAAAAAACTTTCTAACCGGAATGGCTCAAATTTATTCCCTTGGCCGTCTCCCACCACTCCCCTCTCCTTTTACTTCGTCCCACTAGCAGCATTTCATGAATTCTCCTCACAACCTCAAGTCATCCCTTTCATCCTACTATCTTCGCCTGACCTTTTCATTGGCGAGCATCTCTGTGGGGTCCCAAACGGCATCGTATCACGCTTTGTATGAAGCATGAAAGGTGCTTTCTTGTCCCAAATCTTTCCTTTCACTGCCTTGCTGCTTGATGTTCTTGATATGAATTTTTTTGTCCTTTTCGTTCATCAATCGTTAAATTTATCATCTCAAACGGCCAACTGCCTCATTAAATTTATAGTACACATTTCGACATTTTTTAAGTCTAGTGAATCCTGTGGAAATATTGCAATGTCTCATTTTAATATTATTAAGAACTTGGACAACATCGTGTCTCGTATCATACGATATATTTTATATTAATGCTTCCCTTACTGAAGCACTCTATTTGTAATTAATAATTAAAGATGATTTTTTATTTTTGAGTGTAGGATATGAATTTGTATACCAGTTACGTATTGCGTAACGATATCATAATTTATGACATAATATTCATAAGAAACATAGGCATAATCATAAATGTTGTGTCAAGACTCTTTGCCTTAGTCTCTATCAAAAATTTCAATTTTTTTTGCCTAAGTCGTAGAAATATTTTTACTTAAAAATATTAAGCTATACAGTTAGATCATTTTCAGATTTAAATGTACCTTAATAAATAAGTACCAGTGCATGGCAATGATGAGTAGAATCAATGGAACCAAGTTATTAATTGAGAGAAAAACGAAGTCCTAGAGGTTGTTGCGATCCGATGTGGTAGTCGAGTGGATGGCGCGCTTGGCTGCTGATCAATGAGTCTTGGGTTCAAATCCCGGATGAAGTTTTTGGACACCCCCGGAAAAAATTCCTCGAAAATCGAGGTGGCCCGGAGAAAATCATTGCCCCCCCCCACCCTGAATGTTAACGCGCCTGAGACTCAGTCCGGAGTGAGCGCTAACCTCACCCATCCAAACCAACATTCGGGTTGAATCTCTGAGTGATATCAAAAACGGGGGAGAGCATTGATAACGATTAAATTTTGCGATGGTTTTCCTTCACCCCCCCTTTCAGAGTCATTTACATCAAGGGGGTAGCAAACAAGAGTTCAAGATCAGGTGTTACGAACCCCCACTCCAAATGTCTTATCCTTTAGTCTCATCGTTTTTTATTCTTTTTTTGCCTTTGGTCTCCAGCCTTATTTAGTCTCATCCTTTTTCTCCCGAGGGAATTAATTTTCATGAGTTACTATTATTTTCATATATATTACTCTTGCTTTGCAGCCAAGAGCATTCCCCTTTTATTGGTTTATTCATTCATTTGTTTCCTCTCATTTTAAATGTTTTATTCGCAATTTGGCGTCATTTTTATTCCTGATTATATTTTAGTGCCTCTTAATTTCCAAATTAAGATTCAAGGAAGCCTTTTGCGAATGAAAAACAACTTTTCCTGTTCAAGCGCTAATCATGCTTTTGCTTAGCTTTTCCTCGTTTAATTTGATATTAATGACATTAATAGTTTCATATTTCCTTATTGAATTTTCCGCATACTTTTGTGTTTCAATGCGTATGTTCCTCCCAAATGTCACTTCATAATTTTCAATGGTACCTCTAAAGTGGGTAGAGCCATTTTGTAATGAATATCTTCCCTTTGAAGAATGACCGAGGGAATAAAATGTTTTACTGAATCAGTTTTCAGATACAGTATTTTTACCTCTTCTATTCGAAAAGTAGGATAGGTATTTTTTATCTATGTAAATTGATTCTTTTATGAATATCAAATATCACTTTCCAGATTCCTGATAAAACTTTGTACCAACGCCAATTTATCGCATGAGTAACATTTTATGTGACGAAATGGGTGAGAATCAATTTGGATTCGTTCTCAACTTCCCTAATGCTTCACCCTACATGAACACTCGGACTGACTCTACCTGAGTTTCCCTGGTGAATTTTCCACTGTGTATCTTCCCTGACCCAAACTCTTCCTCCTTCCTTTTTTTCTTCTTCTTCACCAAACCCTGAATTTTCTCCCTTATTTATCCTCCAATCTCCTCCCCATATCGCCCGCATTTCTTTCCATTTAACCCCCTGTGGTGCGTTCCCTCCAGTTCGCCATGCCAGCCGCTCTGTTTGTTTTACGTGCTCTGCAAATAGTTTGGAGAAAGTCGGGGCGATATTCTTTCTCCTCGTTTTTTCCTTCGGCGGACTTCTCCGGTAAAAGTTTTCCTCGAAACCTCAGCGTCGGATTTGAAAGTCGCATCGGAGTTTTGTGGGGATACTGACGTGTGTGGTGCTCTTGAATGCCAACATTTACGTTTGCTTCTGTTCTGATGACATGTAGTTTCGTTCTGTGCTTCTGGCGACCCTTTCTGTACTAACAGGAAAAGTAAAGAAACAGTGTTTGATGGCGCATTTCCGATTGAGAAAATATTGTTATTCGATCGGTTCTTACATTTCTTGGATTTTGCGACGATAAAATGTGTCCAGTGATTATATTTCCTGGAGGTAGTGTACGGATTTTTTCGATGTCTGTGCTATAGTTTTCATGTGAAACGATGGATGTGCATACCGTTTTCAACTAGGTTGCAATTTTTATGGGCTATTCGAGTTAACTCATACTTTTGAATACTCTTTTTTGCTTTGCTTACGCTAGATTCAGTTAGAGGCATTTCTTAAATATATATATATATTGCAGCTATTGGAGGATATTGGAGGAGGATTCATGTAATATTAGCAAAAATATTCTTTATTTGTATTTGCCTATTAAAACATTATTAGATTTCCAGATAAATTAGCGAAGTGAGTAGAAATTATTTCATCGTTATCCGTAAACCTTTGTTTAAAAACGCGTATTGTTAATCGAATCTTTTCAAAGGAATAATATTGCTTCAGCTCCATATTATTTTGTTTAACGTGCAGCAATAAGAAGGCTTTTTGCCTTCTCATTACTGCACGAGTAATCCCAGCTGACGGACGCCTAAATGAAGAGTTATCAGATATGTACGCAGCATGTCTTAATCAAAATCCGTGCAAGTTTTTGCTAGCAGTTACAGATCATGCAGATGCATGCATGGGATTATTGAACTTTTCCAGTGCTAGGCATCCTGTTGAAGGTCGGGATGAAATACGGATAATTATCTCTACATGTATTCAAACTGTCCATTAATGTCATATGCATAGTGTATCTGCTTCATTTTTATATTTCTAATAAAGATTAAAGTGAGAAAGCACGTCCCTAATTGTTCTACAGTACGATAAAGAAGTTTAATTATAATTTTTAAATGATTCACCGGCTAGAATTTTTTGTGGTGATGCTTTCAGAGCAAATATTAAGCTCACTAAAATTTTCATGAAGGTCATATTTTTATAAGGCAATATGATTGAGTATGAGTTTTAAATTGCTTTTTGTAATAATATTTTTCCGTGACCAATCCATCATACCGTAACTGTCATGTTCACTGCAGCCGGTGCACATCACTAAACGTTAATTGGGGCTATCATTTCTGTTATACAATTTGAGAGGCTAAAATATTAATTGCTCCAATTATTTAGGTATCCGGGTTCTTACTCGATTCTCGCGACAATTAAATGTAGGCACGCCGGCGTGATTATTTCAATCTCGTGGCTTCATGTTTTGCTCAAAATAATAATTTTTGCCCTCCTCAGGGGCTTGCCTATGAAACCGCAATTTTCCAAATGAATATTCAGGGGGGACTCTGTATTAAAAGCTAAACAGGATAATTATCCGCGTTCGTGCCCCTGATTACGGACATGCGTAGCTCAACCGGCTTGAAAACTACCAGCTCCTAATCTATCCCTAGAGGGAAGGGAGGGAGAGACCCTTTTCCTTTGCCGTGCTCCCAGCCGCAAAGTGATTACCATCTAAAGGGGGTCTTTTGCACCTGAATATTTTATGCAATGTTCTTTCGCCGTGTAACCTGAAATTTACTTCGACCCACGAGCTAGAGAGATGTAGAGAAAGAGAGGGAGAAAATTGATTCCTCGTGCCTTATCCTGATGAAAGAAAAATCTTTTGAGTTACTCTAGGTGGTCATCGTAGTGGGGTGAGCAAAAAATGAGTTATGTTTCGTGACCCCGTCACCGCGTTGGCGCTGCCGGTGCAAATATGTCACGTGAAGTTCCTGGATGCACGCGAGTGCAAGACTTAGGTCTCCTTATGACTCCAGGATTCCATGAATTTCCCCCTGCTCCCAGTAAAAGAAAAAAATGGGCAGAAGTATGCAGGGCGTGCCAGGAATGAATGTTATTTACTCTCGTGTCCAGTTCGTAGACGAGGAAAGTTCGTATCATCCAATCATGTAACAAGGAGACAAAATTATTTCTCAGCTTCATTCAATTCCTCATTCTTGTCATGATTATAATAATGGTCTTTTGATCTCCCATTTTTACTAATAAGAAAAATTCTAAGGCCTTCCTCACCAAATATGTTATATCGTACTGCTAACCAGTTTGTAGACGAGGGAGGTTTGTATCATCCAATCGTCTAACATGGAGGCAAAATTATTCCTTGATTATAATAATGACTGTCTTGATCTTCAATTTTCATTAAAAATTACAATTCTAGACTTACTTCACAAAAAAAACGTTATATCGTGCCGTTTCGTTTTCTGGACTAGATTTTTCACTCATGAAATATGAAGGATATAGGAAATCCTTGCGGGTAAGGTATGGCAATGCGTTTATCTGTTGGAAATACTGGGCAGAGAATTTTATAGCAGTTACGTAAAAACTTTTCTAAGACAAATATATGTTCACATGAGTAAAATTATAAGGTTATTAATTCGTGAAAGTAATAAAAAATGAATGATGAAGTTTCAAAAAAATAGGATGTAATCGGAAAAAAGTAGCATCAGACCATCATTCAGGGTGAAAATTTTATCTTAGAAATATGCGTATTTTGGAGGCAATGGAAACTTCCCATAACCATTTAATTCGACGGATCAAGGAAATTTGACTTATGTTTGTGGAAAAAGTAAGCACAGGAATTTTTTAAACCATTTCACCTTATGATGAATACTTATTGGATATCTTGGTATGAAAAGCAGCTACAAACCAGTCTGCAGTAGAAAAATGGAGAAGAGTTAAAGTGTGAATCATGGGGATACACCGCCGAATTTGTTTTACGGATACATAGAGGATACTTAAGGAGTCGGAAAAATTTATCCTTTCAATGGAATGGAACAGAGATGGCTTATCGACTTAATAAAGTGATATCAGATTAACGTGCAGAGGTTTTTCCGATTAATGAATCTAAAACATGAACGGGGTATCTAATGTTTTATTTCATTTCATTATGATAAGTCTAATGAATTAGCAGTTGGATATCTTAGAACTAAAAGGTTATATTCCAACTTCCTTCGGCCTGTTTATCTCGAATGAAAAGTCAAATGTATGGCGCTATCACCGCTGAATGACTCCGTCTGAAAGTAAATATCATCACAAGGAATACTTTTTTTCCAAGAAAATACCCGTTATCAGCTCTGAATTTTCTCCGCATTGATATAATAATTTTGTATTTAAAAACGGACTTCATCCCTCAGATTTTAAGTTAAATCCGAGATATGTTATTGGAAAAAATTACAGTACAAGTTTTATTTAGAGTTTCTCGTGTAACCTCTAATATACTCAGTTTCGTCTAAATGTCATAATTATATTTTTTTTAAACTCCGGCCCCATCACCAATGATAATACTTTTAACTAGGCGTCAAATTTTTGTAGCCACATTTCGGGTATAGTTTTAGAAATAAATATCTAAGAGATTTACATTTGAGCCTTATGGGCTAAATTTTCTTTTAGTGCCGTAGTGTTGCTGCTTCTGGGTATCTTTCTATAGTAAAGAAACTGAAGCAGCCGAAGATAAGGTATAATCTCGGATCCCAAAAAAACAACAGCTTATCATACGCTGGAGGTGTCGAGTATTGCTTCATTGGTAATCACTGGTGAAGCTTATTTGCAGTTCCAGAGTTTTAAGGCAGACTATATAATTTCCAACTCTTTTCTGTCTTCAGAGGGAAATTCTGAAAGTAAATTATTTTCATCTTATGCCTTTGAGGAAAATGAAATTAATTTTTTTCTACTGAAGTATATGCTTGAGTAAGCATAATAAGTTGTTTTTTGTCGTCAAGTGTTTCTCTCCAACAAAGGAGCTGATGTCAGAAGGCATTTTTTTAACAAGGAGAAAGGAATATTAATAAATTCTTTCAATCCTCTTAGCTAAATATTCCCTGCCTAATTTTTTTAAACTTATTAAATTCACGCGTCATGAAATAATTTCACTCAGGCGCTATAATATCTTATTTTAATTCTCCCATTACTCAATATGAATGCCTTTCAGTTAGGGTAGGGCTAATGGAATATTATAAAAATGTGGACATAAAGAGTGGATTCACTCTACTTCATTCTCCGAAAGTTAATTTTTTTTAACCCTCGTGACTTTATTATACCTTATTTTGAACTCATGATTTTAGTCGAAGAAGTCGTACAATAATGCTCCGGAGGACTTGGAACGAGTTATTGTCATAGGTGATTTATATTTTCATTGAACAAGATTTATTTAATTACTGTTACCTTCTAATGAGCGCTTTTATTAGGACTTGTTATATGATTTTGATTTAAGTTTTAATAAGTAAAGTAAGTGTTATTATGTTTTCCGTGATTCAATCCGTAATTGTGTTAATGTATGATAAAAATATTTGTCTTACTTGATAATACCGAAATTTTATATGAACATCTGTTCTAATTACGTTTTCTTATTTTGCATTTATGTAAAATTGAGCATTATCACCATGCCGTTTGAAGTAAAATCATCAGTTTCTAACATTACAATTCCAACAATAGTTTTCGGCCAGATTTTTTAAATGCACAGTTAAATTTGATGAATTTCTTGTCATTATTCCGTAGAGTTTATTTATGCACTAAGATACTGAAGTATAAATACGTAGAGGAGTGTAAGCCTTATTTCTTCAAATGACCTAGTGAAAAATACTTTCAAACTAAATCCATTAAGAGGAATTTAACATTTCTGCTCCATTTCATGATTGCAAATTATTTATTTGGGTTGGAAAGTGTGTACTGATTTCTGTCATGGAATAATTAAAAAATATATTTCGAAAAGTAAATATTGAGACTGGAAGTAAAGAAAAATTTTCCGGTGTAAATTTACCACGTTGGTTCACTGCGGGAACGATGTCACGTTTCATAGGCGTTAATTTTTGCCAGTTGAAGCAGCCGGCTGTTACCTCTGGGAAACATTTTTTATCTTAGAAAAACCTCCGCGTATGTAGTCCTAAGCGATTTGACTCATCCATATCCCTATGGCGTGGTTTTATTTCCATTATTTTGTACTATTAGAATTAATAATATATAAGTTCCAAATTAAAATGATGAATTAACTTTTGGGTTATATTTTCCACGTGTTATATCTTTTGAGTTATATCTTTCTTATCTAGTAATCGACTTCAACAAACGTGGGTTATTTGCGCTCATCATGAACAATAGATTACATTCAAGTGCCAGCAGTATGATGATAGACTTCAAAACTATCACAAAATCGATCGAATATGAGTCTAGCACTCCATTTCACAATTCACGTATAACTTGAAACTGCAGTGTATTTTTTTCACTTACCATTATTTGTCCGAGTACCTTAGATTTACGCATCCATCGTGTTTTATGAGATTAAGTCTAAAGCATGCATTTTTCTTCGCGTTATATCAAATATCTATGAACTACTAAGTCACACTGCTGAGTCTAAATTTATTGCGAGTAGTTGCATCGCGAAAGCATTGCGTATCATTAAACCCTATTTATTGCGTGGTATGATGGTTCAGAGATTGAAGGTCCATGAATGAAACGATGCCTACGCGTCCTTTCGTCGTCAAATTTGCTGAATTTCCCTTAAATTAAGTCCCTCAGTGAGCTTATCTTTCATCGGACCTTTGCATAGACTCGAATTGAATGAATACATGTTTCTTTTCCCCTCATATCTCTTTTCTGTACGTCTCGCATCATTTTCATTTAAGGATGTATTTTGAGTTGGGTTTTTATTCAATGGTGGAATCTTCTTTTATACATATTTACGATTGATATTGGTGCAAAGAATTCACGTCAAGTAATCCTCTTAGCCTTACCTGTGGAACGAGGAAAGACAAGGCCGGAATCATCAGCGAAAATACCTCGCAGATGTTTTCAAGCAAGCGATTTTAATTTTGGAATTATATTTCTATATTCTAATTTGTAACGGATCGCGGTTACCTAAAACTGCGTACAGGTTTACTCCGCTGATTGTCAATCAAAAATTAGTATTTGGAGCGTGAATGTGAAAAAATTGCCTTCAACGTAAACAATACGATATTTTAGCTTTCGAGGCAAAGATAAAATCGATTGAAATTGAGGCAAGTCTATCATCCACGTCAAACAGGTTCATTTGACGCAAAAATTAGGTTATTATTGTAACAAATTTTCCATGCCTGGGCAAAAATGTATTCATCTAAATACTATTTCCTAAATAGATTAAATGCACAACTAACCAACTACCTCTAAACTCATGGGTTATAACTAATGGTAATAAGTTATCGATACCTCCACTGGAAAAAAACGCTCAACAATCGCCCACCGAATCAAATCTGCTCATCTAGTAGCCCTAGTAGTAATGGATGAGCGGATTTGAATGGAAGGGCTATTGTTGAGCGTTTGCACAGTGGAGGTATCGTAATGGTAACTGTGATTTTTAATTAGTGAGTTTGATTGAAATTTAATGCCATATTTAATCAAATTGTTATAAGAGATGGCCGTTGATGTGGCTAAATATTCTTCTTATTAGTTCTGTGTAAAAAAATACACACTTCAAGGCGTCTAAAAATAGATAGGCTTTTGATCTCTGCATTTCTTGAGGGCTTTCTTCCGCATCAACCTGTTTGTATACAACAGTTTGGCAGCTGGCTATCCTGTGAGCGTCTTCAGGTCGAAGGTGTCGGCTGTTGGTTTCTGCCTCGCTTATATAACGTAGGCTGGATGGGAGCTGCTCTGTGATTGGTTGTCTGACTGGGAGCTTCTCTGTGATTGGCTCTCCCTTTGATGACTCTTTTCTAGGCGCTGTGAAGGAAGCATCCATCTTCTCTATTGAAATTCAACGGTGTTTTTTTGAATTTCTATTGCTTCCTTGATTTGTATTTTGGGAAGTATCGGCGCTCCTTAACTAAAAGTTTCTTTACCTCAAATTGGATCTCTCGGCCAGGCCAAACAATCTGACGAGGAAGAAAACCGTGAAGAAATGCATAGATCAAACCATCACCGCGGAAACCTATGTTCTAGATAGACTTTTCACTCATTTATTCAAATCTCATGCTGCCACCAGGCAATAGCCTACTAGATGCAATATGTAATGATTAGAGATACGTGAAAATCGCACTTTCCTTTTTATTTTATCGCACTTTCAATAACAGTTTATCGCATTTTGTAGCGCCTATTTTTTATTTTCATAATGAGTTAGATGACGGCAAAATGTCGTAAAACACAGTTATATGACAAAATACAGAATATTTTGAATAATTATGTTGCAGATCAATAATAAATTAAGGAATAAGACGTGCAGTGGCGGAGGGGTAGCTTGCCCGCGCCTACTTGTAGTTCGCGGCCACGTAGAGTCCCAGCCAACTAGTAGCTGGGCAGTCGCTCACATGCTTTTAGCGGTGAGTGTCAGCGGAGCATTTAAACTGCGCTCGGCACAAAATGTACGAATTTTGCCGTCGAAAAGGCAAATTTGCGGAAAAATATCATAAAAGTCCAGTCATCGCATCTATGTCGCATTTATTTGCGCGCATCGCATCTATGTCGCATTTGCGATTTTCACGCATCTCTTGTAATAATGTATGAATAAAATAAATAACGAGGACAATGCATGACTTATTTTTTCTCTAACTTGCATATCAATTGTGTGCAGAATGTTTTTTTGTTCAGGTACGCATTTTTTATCATCCAATGTCTTTTTTTCATTCACAGTTCGTCCGCTGTCGGTGCGGCTGAAGGGACAGAACGACCCGCTGTCGGCGGACAACACGTATGAGCTGGTATGCGAAGTGGTTGGAGCCCGCCCTGAGCCTGTGATCACGTGGTGGAAGGGAAGCATTCCGCTCAAGAACACGAGGGAGAGGGTGAGTTAAATAGGGCATCGCGTAATGTCCTTCTCCATTTGACTCCCTCCAGCGCATTACCGAAACGTCATTATCATCCTCCCATCTTTTCTCCGAGTGGTACTGGGTCCTTTTCTTCCCCAGGCGGTCTCCATTCTTCGGCGAACCGTATAGCTGTAGACTTCCTGGGACTTCTCTTGTCCCCGCGGTTGCTACATCGAGGAGAATGAATGGTATCCATTGTATAACAGCAGTCAATTCAATGTGGCTGCTTTCGGGGTTCAACGCTATGGGGGTCATGCATTGGACTCATTTTTTTGCCATCTGCATCTCACTTACAGTACCATCCATTTTGGCGTAGTTTGACGAAAAAAATTTACCACCTGTTAATGGAAAAACTTATCACAAATATTATTTTTAAATCGATTATTTTTATAAAAAATATGAAGCCATCCATCTTCTTTGGGTGTCATGAGGTGATATTAAAAAATTAGTGAAATAAACTTCAGTTTTCCATCACCCTCAACACCATCATTAGTCAACAATCTTAGGTTTGGCGTAGCTTTTTCTTCCGCTCTACTTCCTGTTACCGGTGGCGCCGACTCCATGGGGCCTGAGGGGGCCCGAGCCCCCTCAAAGATTCGTTTGGGGGGGCGGAGCCCCCTCAATAATTCAAGAAAATAATTAAGTTAAATTATGCTTAGTGAAATCACATAAATATATTTGTTATTTTTATTTCCCATGTTTGACAATTGTTACCTTTTAAAATAAATTCAACAATGTGTGTTTGAAACAAATAATTATATGGTTAAGCAGGTTAACTGAATCAAGTGGTGTGAATCATGGTAGTGTTTCGGTGCTGCGACACACTTTGAATTTAACCTCTTCCCGGGGCAAGATCTCCGATATGGGCCCCCCCCCCCAATATTTTTATAAGCCGGCGCCCCTGCCTGTTACCCTCTCCATACTGACGAGTTTTTATCTCTTTTACATCCTAAGTAACCGGTCTTATGTAACCCATTCGAGGTCTTCCTTCGCCTTCTTTCGTCCACTTATCCTTCGACGATTGATTATATTAGGCCGTCATGCGCCATGATGAGGCCAACTAAGTTGTTACGTTTTTTTTGTAAGGTTTTTGAAGACTTCTTTTTTTCTCCCGCTCTTATTAGCACTTCCTCATTTAGTACTTTCTCGGTCGATCCATTTATCTCTATCATTCTTCGATAGCACCACATCTGGAATTGTTCTACTCTTTACCTCACTTCAGCATTCAACGTTCAAGCCTCACTCCCATAAAGAATCTTGTCCCATATGTAGCATGCGATGAATTGTTTCCTTATACCTACATATTTTAGCATTCTCAGCTCTGAGTGGATTTTTCTTTTGTTGGAATTCTCTCTTTGCCCCTGCTGATATCTTCTATATTATTCACACATATTGACCCAGTGGAGATACAATCTCCTATATTATTTCTACTGTATAGATACCTTTTTCTCAACTTGTACGCAACCAAACTCTACAAATGAGGTACCAGAATGCATAGAATTTATCAGAGAAAATGCGACGGCATATCTTACTTCCTAAATATTGCTATTGTTACCTAAAATTGGTTTTTAAATAATTAAAAAAAAACAAAAAAACGGTAAATAGTCCTGACGTTAACGGCGAACAACTGATACATTTGTTCATTTGCAACAATATCTCGCATTCTTTAAATAACTTTTATCAAAATGCGGCTGATTCCACATTCCAGTCTCCTGTTGATACGTAAGTATGAGTCATCATGTGCGTTTAAAAGAGGATAGTGTAATTACTTCCAATGTTGTGTTTAAAGAGGACCTCTGACCTAAATTTGTACATAAACGTTCCAATTAAATTTGTACATAAGGCCCTGCCTTTTTTTCTACATTTTAAAATTAGAAACGCGCCTATCCCCTTATGGATCTGCATTGAAAAGAGCGGGGGAAGCATGCTGGGAGCGGGCGCAGCACGCTCGTCCAATAAATATCAGTTGTTACAGTGGATGGAGAGAAACATAAATAGCAGATAGACTAACTCCCGCCGAGTTATAGTTCATCAAATCAGCCGTTATTTCGACGCTTGAGATTTTTATCCATTCCATAAGACATAGCCTCTATAAAATGCTATGGAAATGGATATGTAGCTAATAATATTGGCCTAAGCTTCTCATTACTTTTTTTTGATTTGTTAGAGATATATTCTTCTAATTACAAAGTCCAATTAATTTATTGATATTGATGGAATATAACCGCACACTCTGAACGTAATGAGATGCAATATTAATGTGTTACCTCATGGTTCACGGATTATAATTTTAATGAGTGATCTCTTACTGCCGGTGATCCAACACGCACCCATTGAATGGAAGAATTAATTTAATCCATAAGCAAGTATACATATGGGCAATTTTTTATCAAAGTGTCTGAGCTGTGTTTCAGCCAGACGCTTGCCTGCGCGTTAGTTTGCTAGTTAATTTTATCCATACATCTGTGGGAAATGAATTTTCATCATACATTCGTAAAGTTTGTAGCACAGCTGTGTTTTCTTCAAATTTAATTACTACTTTGAATATGCATGCTCTCGGAAACAGTTTTGCATATTTCTGCGATTAACATATGGTCAAACACTCGTTAAAAGTGCATGATTGCGCGTAAAACATAGGGAAAGTTTCAAACAACAATTTTGTACGATGTCTTAACCATACATACGTCGTTAAACGGGAGAAGGGATGTTTTCAATCCATTTAATTTTTTTCAATTAGGTTCTGTTGGTGATATTATAACTCCGCGTGGTTAATAAATTATTGATTCTAAAGTATCAGCGATTCACATTTCATTGCCATTATACTTGAAATGGCATTTTTTCTCAACCTTTGTGCATGATCAATTTTTTTCTAAAAGGCCTCTAAAGGCTGTAAACCTGGACGATTTTAACGAAGCAAGCACTTCTGCACAAGTTCGTGATGACAAAATCAACTTTTGTAATTGAGTCAGCTAAGCTTGTTGCGTGATCATAATAACGACTGATAAAAACAAAGCGTTTTCAAAGAAGCCAGCGCTTTGAAGTGCTTCCCGAATTCGTGTGACTTAAAAAAATGTTTTATTGTGCCTGTTGAGCTTGTTATTGCATTTTGTTGCTCAAATATATACACCGCATATATACGTTGGTTATAATATTTTTCAAGGGAAGCTTCTTTTAATTTTCTGACATCAACTGTTAAATGAGAAAATTCTTGCTGTGACTGTTTCACGCGATACATTTAGAATCTGATAAATTTGCTGAAATTCATCGCGAAACTTTTGGATTGCATCAATTTGTGCACAAACGCACGATTACGACCCTGTAAAGTCGCCTGTGTTCAATTTTCTTTCTGGCACTAAACTGCGTTCCGCTCGTATCGAGGCTCTCCAAATCCTGGATAGGAGTTCAGGTGGAATCGTCGATACAGCGTTTCCAATAATGTTGACAAATACTTTTATTCAGATATTTAAGCACTTGCATGTTTTATTTTTTCGGATTAGTTTCAATGATATATAATTACTATTCTCAGTATTTTCAAATAAAAACACCACAAAGTGGCAAAGAGGAATTATCAATGTGATGGTTTTTCTACATTGGGTCATCATAGTTCATTCCTATTTTCTATCTCATGGCCGTCAATTTTTTCCTCTTCGCTAGTCCTTGTGCATATAAATTTGCCAGTGCATCGTGACGTAGCAGACTTGGAAGGCCCCGTGGCGTTACTCCAGTGATAATTTTATTCACACACTCATGTCCGTCGACTTGGTTGATCAATTTTTATCATGTATTGATTGCTTCGGGAAAATCACCTGCGTTTATATCCGCGAGCTCTCCGGTAGCAATTTTCGCCAATAAATCGTGTTCTATTTGAGTTTGAAATTCTGAAGATTTTTTTCACTTTTCCTCCTACATCTCATGTTTTTTCACGTCCGTGGGCCGAAGCAAATTTTTATCTTGAATAATTTCTCACAAGCTACCAGTGTTTAGTTTTGATAGCTGTTGTAGCGGTCTTGGAAGAGCTAAACAACTTTTATTTTGCATTACTTCGAACAAGTCACCTGCATAAATAACCGCAATCTCTCTGGTATCAATTTTCGACAGTATTTCGTTTTTTTAGTGAGGTCTAAAATTCTGAAGAATTCTTTCAGTTTTCCATCTTGTGGGGTTTCTACAGAATTCATTTGTTTTCACGCTCTTGGGCCGTCAAAAATGTTTATCTTGCATTACTTCGCACACGTTTATATTTGATAGCTGTTGTAGAGATTCGTAGAGCCAAACAACTTTTATTTTGTATTGCTTAGGGCAAGGCGCCTCTGTTTACATCCCCAAGCTCACCGGTATCAATTTTTATCTTTTTTTAGCTGGATTTAAAATTCTCAATAATTAATGTTTCAGTTTTCATGTTTTTTTTCACGCTCACGATTTACCGGTATTCATAATTTTAAGCTATTTTAGCGTACTTCGAAGAGCTAAACAAATCTTCAAATTCACCACCTTAATGCGTTTCCTCAGCATTCATGATTTTTCACGTTTTTGGGCCGTCGCATATTTTTATCTCGCAATACTTCGCGCACGTTCAATCATCATCGCAATCTTTCTCGCATTAACCTTTGCAAGGTCATTATGTTTTTTCTTGCTGGGGTGTTGAGTGTAATATTTTTTCCTCGTCTAAATCCATCAGTTCTCCATAAACGCGGTTCCCTCCGCTGATTAAACCAACGGACCAAGCCCCGGGGGGCATTTTGATGGGCATGCAAGCATTGGCCCCCTTTTACATGCATTCGCCCTTTACCGCCCGCGTCTTGGCACTCCCTCTCAATGGGTCGGCCTAACACGGGGTCACAGATCGACCCGGGGAGGGGCGGAGAGAAGTGAGGGAGGTGGTGTGTCCTACATCCCGGGGACAATAGGGCGAGAAGGCCATTATAATATGCATTTACGACTTTCAGATTAAAAGACCCCCGGGCGGAAAAAAGGAATTATCAAGTCCAAAAGTTGTCCACTTTGTGAAGTTTCGCCAGATTTCATGTTTTCTTTTTACGCTCGTGCGCTGCGGACTATTTTTATGGGCCCGATTAAAGGAGGCGATAGAAAATGGTATTCGTGTTCTGGCCAAGAGCTCGGTGGAAACTTTCATGCTTTAAGTTCTGTTAATCCTAAGGTATGAACTAGATCTGCAATGGATAACACAAAAGAGGAGATAGGGATAAAAAGTGGCAGATTTAATATATTCTCTTCGTCCCCAAAATTTTGTCAGGGTAAAAATTTAATTATATTACCTAACTTACTATCCGTCGCACTCTTTACAAGTCATTTTTATAATGCCTCTTCATTCATAAATGTCGAAGAAAGTTATAATGTTGGGCTGCTACCATATCATGAAACCTTTTTCTTAATGAAATTTTTTATTAATTGTTTTTGCCACCTATTTGTAGGATTTTGTTATGTAATCATACCCTGTTGGATAAAATTCTTTGGGGAATTAATATTTGCCTCATGATTTGCCATTGTTTTGACTGAAAATCGATATAGGCGTAAATATATCACAAAGGAATTATTAAATTTTTCTTCTTTGGGCTTCTATGAATATATTCTTTATTATATTCCGAATCTTAGGAAATTTTCAGCTGGAAGAAATTTCGAAGCATCATTGTTATGGTGAATTATTTTGGAGTTATTTATGTTTTGGTTTCTTTTCACTCTTTTAAAAAATAAATGGAGAATATTTTTGTCCATTCAAATTAAAAAGACTGTGAAAGCAAGCAAAACGTCTTAGGCAGCTTTATTTTTCTGGAAACAGAAATATAATCTCGTTTATGTCAATCACGTGATTTTTGTCTTGGAAATCCAGGCGAAGACAAAAAAACATTTTTCTCCTGCTTTCATCGTTTACGACCATGAAATAACACAATGAAATCGTTTTTTCATTATTTGACATTTAATTTCATATGAAAGTCAAGAAAACTACTGTTATTTCTAGTTTAAAATAACTCAGTTCACTTTTTTGTACTGGTACATCTGAATTATATCCAAGGCCGGCCTCGGTGGCGGCGGGGTAACGTTCTCGCCTGTCAAACAAGAGGTCGCGGGTTCGAGTCCCGCCTGAGTAGGTTTCCCCGGTCCAGGCTTGGTCGTTTGTGCACGTTTACTTGTTACATCTGTTGAACACCCCGGTGTAAAATGGCCAATAAAAGCTGTATCCGGTGGTTTGAGGATAAAATTTTTTTAAATAAAACAAGTTCCTTATCAAATTTATAATTACATTAAATATTTCAAAACACGAAAGCAAAATTGAATCCTTTAATGCTATATTCAACGTTAATGAGGTCTTTTATCAAATATTATTAACCATTTTAATTTATTAGTTTCCATATAAAACGTATTTGTATTTTCCTTCACCTGGGGGGAAAGGCTCTTTCTTAATGAAGTTGAATACAGAGGTTTTTTTTTGTTTTGCCTCTACTGCTATTTTACATCAAAATAAAATCTATGCCACTGGGCAAAGACTGCAGATGGTCTATTTTCCAAAAGGCCTGCAATAGAATCCGTATGTGGATGAAGAATTTCATCCCCAAATTCTTAAGATCAATTCTAAAGCAGAGAGGCAAAAACCAAATCAAACTATTCGATGTCACCCTCTATGCAATTTACGGAATAAAATAAATCCATACATTAAATCATTCACACCTCTATGTAGACATATCATGGCTTTAAAGCTTCCTTTTTAACCGGAAATTTACGGTAAAATGCAAGGTATTCGTTACCTAACTACTTCATTGAAACCTGCCATCTCAACGCCTACTTACTTAAAGCATAGATTGTGTTTTTGAATAATCGCAGTTGGCAGAGAGCAGGAGGCAGTAATCTGGATTGATGCCCACACCAATAGCAATAGGCTTACCGCTTATCAACTCCTGAAAACTGACCACAAATTCTAACAAAACGCTGGCCAACAAAAACAAAATACTCGACGAATGGTATTGGCAGTTACAGCATCTTGTCGCCGTTTTTCAAAAAAAGACTACATTTTCAATCGAAAAAATTACTAAATTTTAAATCTGCTGAGCAGAACTCATAAATCAGTCATGCTGACCTTACAATGGGCTTACTTCCTGATAAACGTCCAACAGACGTTCATTTTAACTGTAGCAAAATATGTATGATCATAGTCAAGGTATTCTAGGAGTCGAAGGAATAAAAACTTTGCTTTTTCCGCCTGGTAAGAAAACTTATCAGATTAGACGCTAGACGCCCTGGAGGAGCTAGAAAGTTTTACCCACAGTGATTCAAGCCTAGTTAATGAGTACCTTTATCCATCTCACTCCACCCTCCACCACTTCCCCACTTACTCATCCAACTCTCCACCCACCCCAACCCCAATCGTTGTGCGAATTAGGCTGGGAGCCGTTGGAGACTCGGAGGCTGCGCGCTAGGCTTAGATTGCTTGAAAAATTGAGAATGGATATCTTTAAGAGCGACACAGAGAACATATTATTAGAGCCACACTATATTTCCAGGTCCGATAGAAGCGATAAATTAAGAGAGATGTTTTGCCGAACGGACAGATATGGGAATTCGTTTTTCCCCCGAACCATAAAGGACTTTAATAAACGCTAGTCGCAACCTTGTTAGATCACATTATTTTTTTAGCTGTAAACGGCTGGTGTCCTAACACCCCCTGCCACACGCCTTTTAGGCGGCTTGCGGGGTATTATGTAGATTTAGATGAACCACAGTGAGCCCAACCGTCATTTACCCCAAACCACCACCCCCTCAGCACCTGGAAAAAATCTCCCACTCCGTTTTTAATGCAAAATATGTTCTCCTCAATTTACATGAACGTTGAAAACTCCACCTTGAAAATGTTATCTGTAACGAAAATATGGTCGGTCAAAGTAAATCGCCATGTGGATAAAGCAAAGTTTTTACTCCTTCAACTCCTACGAAATAGGATATCCACCACGTTACGCCCGCTACTATTAGAAAGTATTCTATGCATAATATTGGCCTTATTACTTATTTTTCATCAGTTGTAACCGACCAAAATCTTCAATAATATGTTCAATTTATCCCAAGCCCTCAGAGGATAGAAGGGAAATACAGTGCAGTGCACTTACAAATAGTCTGCAGACTGACCGCTCTTTGATATTGAAGAGCCTCGAAGAGCTCCCTATGCTTTTCATCAAAACCAAAATTTTGTACATCGCACACTGAACTTTAAAACGATTGAATTTTGATATCCTTTCCCTTCGTGAAGCCAATGAATTGCCATCTTGAGAAGAACTTCAAGAATACCGCTCCATTTAAAATCATGGGAAATTACTCTAACAAAAAAATCTTCTCATATCACATAATTTGGATGAGGTTTCGACTAAGCAGATAAATTACTTGTATCTCTTACGAAATTTTTTGGATCTCAGACTGCACTATCCTTGCGATGGAATTTTGCTCATTTTCCCATTTCAAATACAAAGGAGTTGGCCATGTTCAATGGTCAGCATAACTTTAACTGCTCCCGTGCGCGTTGCCTAGCGACCAGCATTCCATTGTTTTGGGTTCAGTGATCCCACCGCATTGTCGATTGTGAAAAATACATCGACTATGATTTCGATTAATCGCAAGCCTGATGAGCAGAAGGTGGGCTAACCGCTCATCAGCTCCTCAAAGAGCACTGCGTGGGTGCAAATGGCTGCGAGCAGCCTTCGGTAGCAGGCGCCCCTTGACCCACGGCCGGCCATTAAGTAGGTGGGTTTCCGCGCCCTCTGCCGGCCGGCTGGTCTTCCGCTCCAATTATCGCGCTCCTTTGGCAGGCGGAGGCCTAAGTGGACGGATATCCATGGCTCTCCTCCGAGCGGCGGGACGATGCCGAATAATTATTCAGAGGGTAAGGCTCTCTTCTTCCGTCGCGGATCGTTTATGGGCTTTGTGAGGGAGCGAAAGGCAGGGCCGGTGAGAGTCTGAGGGGATGCTTCCGCCCTCATCAGTCGGGAATGCGATAATGGGCCAGTCGGGGGATTTTGAGGGGCGCGGAACGCACGACAGAGTGCATCAATTTCGCCACTTCTTCCCCGAAGTGAATGGACGAAGTTATTATCATTTATTTATTATATCAATGAATGTAACATACAATATCTTCCTTTTTGACCACTTAATTTTTATATCACCAATAATATCGAGTGATTGTCGTCCGTTTAGGCCATTATCATTTAATATTATTATTATTATTATTATCATCATCATCCTTTAATTTTCTTCTTGTTTTAGTGTAAAGAGAACGGGTTCTCACCAAGGTAACTCTTTACTGTTGAATTACTTACTATTAATTACTACTTATACTTATTACTTACTATTAATTACTACATTTATTACTTACTATTAATAATATAACTTATTAATTACTTTATTTTATTATTATTATTATTATTATTATTATTATTATCAATTAATTTAACATATTTTCCTTTTCTGCATCTTGATATACATACCCATTGGAAATCTCGAGTGTTGGTCGTTAGTTTAATAATAATAATATTTATTTTTCTTGGACAATTTTCCATTAAGAACATACAATGGACACAGCATACAAAAGGGCTTACAAAGTAAACTTTACAAAATATATCAAATATTTCGAAATGTAATACAGCACAACTAGCACATCAGGACATAAAAATGAAATCTTGAAGTTACTCAATCAATCATAGCAAGAAAACCTAAGTATATATACTGTACAACATACTTATCACAACATTTAGGGTAGAACATGAATAATGATAATTTTTTCACTCCAACAAATATGGCATGCAATTTCAAACAGACCTGAGGTAAATATTTTAAAACATTAATTATGAAAAGTTGAGATCACAATGACAACTAAATGCATACTTTACAAGTTTGGGCGATTATCATTTGTTTATTTATAATTATCAATTAATATTTCATATATTATCTTCATTTTCTACCTCTTGGAAAAAATCATTCTTTGCCAACATTCCAGACTTTAATGAATTCCATTTCAAGGGCTATGTAGGAATAATGATATGAGCGTGTAACGCCTACCTGTTAAATGAGCTGCGATATAACTGTGTTGTAGCATCGTATGATTTTTTCTATTTACCCCTGAAATGGAATTCATTTAAGTCCGGAATGTAGGGAAAGAATAATTTTTAATCACCCAAACTGACGACCTACACACTATATTTTTAATGGATAGATAAATAAATGAAACATCAAAGTTTCAATAGGTCAAATGCCTGTCTATAGAGCTTGCTCATAGCAATTTTATCAACTGCGAAAATTCCACTGATGAAAAATAATTTGCCTTATCCATGCCTCGACTCGAATATCCTGAATTTGCGAGAACCGGCTTTGAATCCCGGCTGAGGAGAATTAGATTTTTTTCTCTGAAGAATTTTGGCAATCTTACCGAAAAATATAAGCAAAAATTTTACTGTTGCAGCCGAGGATAAAATTTTCCATAAAAACTCAAAGTTATTGCACTGATGGAGTGCTGGTTCGTCATTTCTTGGTCCCGATAATTTCTCAATTGTTTTTTCGTCAACAATTTCAACCTTGATTTCGATAAATTTTCAATGGGCATGCGTGGATTCAGAGTTATTTAGCATTCCATTCTTAGACAATTTTGATGTTTTGAATCAATGATTTGAAACTTGTGAGCTATATTATATTCTAACACAGGGCATGACTAATTTGAAAAAATCTCTTTTCTCAGACACAACTGGGTAACTATTGCTGGATATTACATTTCTCTTGGAAAAAATGAAATAGAGGCTTGAGGCACCCGGGGGTGGGCTGGATACCTACTGTGTGGGCCAGGATGGTGTTATGGAATCGGAGAAAGGGAAGGACCATGTATTATGTCATCCAAAAGCTTTCAAATTCCATTCGTCTTCATATTTTTTAATAACCGTTTACTCCCGAATGTTTTTAAAAATGCTATTTTTTCATCCGTATGGTGGCCTTTTTGCTAGTAGCCTTAAGGCAGTATGTGATGAACGGCAAAAGATAATTCATGAATGTGAGATGCCTAAACGACTTCGATTTTTCGCAGATGTTATTGTATTTGGAGTGATTAAATATGATTAAATGTAAAAACAACACTCCACGAAAGAAAAAAATATATACATAAGACTTTTCGTAATTATTCAACTTCGACTCCAAATGTAATGGTAACCTATGTAGTTCCTAAATGAATGTTCTAATTTGATTAGGATAGTATTTTGATATTTTGATCGATAAATGTAGTGTAAATGACTAAAATTCCCGGAGCGTTAATATTTCACGATATTAAAAGAAGAGGCGGAGAGCCAAATTTAATATTTTTTCGTCATTCTCACGAAATAAGATGCACAATACGCGATCATATCATTAGGCTTTCCTGAGGAGAAATAAATACGGTATAAAAGCTTGTGTTTTGGATTTCACTGTCAATTTTAACTTCTTTTAATGGAAAAATTGATAGTGTAACGTCATTTAGTGTTCCACCATTATAGTGGCAACAAATTCCTCATAAGGAAACGTGTCTTTTGACACCGTGACTTAGCTCGTTAAGTGCACGAAGAAATGAGAAAGCTAAACGGCTTTTTGCGCCTCGGCCGTGGTAACTGGCAATGAAAGGTTCTCTTCTTTACTTCACCGGCACTCGCCTGCGCTCAAAGCTCTCTGGTTGATAGCATGTGGCACGGACTGATCCCGGATCAAGCTCCCCACTTTCCCAGCTCATATATCTCCAGGAATTTTCAGCGTCTTGACAGTGATGTAAGGTGATATTTCACCTCATACGATCCTACACCTTCTCGTCTACGGAAATTACGGCATCTCTTTGAATCCTCGGTATAAGGAGGTTTTTGGCATAATACTCCTTACCTCGGATTACTCTCATTCTGGCATAAATATCCAGGTATGTGGTAAATGCCCATTTCCTATTCACTCAAATGGTAACTTATGTACTTTTGCTTGTGACATTTCATATGTATTCTTTGATCAGAGTCAGCAACCTTATAAAACCAATGGATCTCATGAAAAAATTAACGCACTAGGGTAAGATTCAAACTATTGTTATAAATAAACAATTAACCCTCAGTCAGTCACGTCACATTTTGGGACGCCATTTGTCGTGTGACGTCTCACAGACACCATTTTGGAATGGTTAAACAAAATGCATGAAAGTAGAAATAACTGTTTTGACTACAATAACTCATTCATCTTATACTTAATTTCATGATTGGGCAACCAATTCATGCATAAATATGATTGAGATATTTTTATTAATGAAAGACTCAATACTACTTATTTTGACGTTTCGTGCAGTTTTTCTTTCGTTGAAATTATATCAACATGTTTAATTTGGACGGTAAATGTAAACACATTTTCCACAGTTTAGCAATGCTGAAATTTTCTAATAGCCTAAAACATTTTTACTCTAGGGGAAATTATTGATTTTGGAGATATTTTATATTGATAGCGTGTTCAGTTGAACTTGAACCAAAATATCTCCTATCAGATTAGAAAGTTATTATTCGATGCAACCACAAAATTGTCATGTGTATGTTTACGGTTAATGTTATACATCTAAATCAATGTAATATACCTCTATAAACGTATGTATCAGAGGGGAAAGCGGTGTATTATAGGTCTAAGTTCACTCATATTACGTGAGAATCGTAGTAAATTCTTCGCAATAATAGTTTTACTCAGGTTTAAATTGATTACAATTAAAAAAATCGTAGAAGTAAGACGCATATCCAAAATTTAATGCTTTAAATATTTGTTTGTTTAAATTATAAACGTATTTAAAAACTTTGCGATGAATATCACGGAGCTATTATCATGTAACTGGTTGTTGATATAATGTGGCTTGAATTATTTAAATGTATTTGTTTTTTCCCGTTGTTAAATCCCATTAAATCTCTCAACTGCTCTTAAGCCTATTTAATGGTTTAAATGCTTCATTTTTTGTATCTTGTTTTCCTATTCTTGAATATTTCTCGACCTTTGCCAAGGTGTGATCAATATACTTTCCACTGTCAGTTAAATAAAACCTTTTTTCACCATCACGGCAAGCTTTTAAAGTGCGTTTAGTTAATAGGCTTGAAATAAAAATTTTTAACTTAAGTTTTATAGAAAAAATATTTCAAAGAATTTTTTTCTGATCCGAGGAATTCCGGAAGAGAATTTCCAAAAACCCCACGGAAGATGAGAAAATTTGAAGCTTGGGAATAAGCCTTCGATTCTCTCCCTTCACCTTAAGCCTATTTTAACCCTCACGCCGGTAGTCTGCCGATCCTTTTGTCGAGCCATGATCACTTTCTTCCCCGCTGCGTCCGAGGGAAAAATCCGATAAAATTCCTTCATTTGGCTGCCTGAGAAAAAAAATCGAAAAATTGCCATGTTGGGCGGAGAATCCTTATGAGAAACGTGACTTATCAATTTTTTACCCTTCAATACTCTCCTAGCGCTTGTTTGCTCATTTCTTTGGCCTTAACCGAAACGGGTCGTACGAACACATAAAGCCTTAATTGCCATATCCGTTCCGCTGCCTTTCGTCTTCGATTATGAGGAAAATGAAAAAAAGGAAAAAAAATTCAAAAATAGCCGTGCCCAAGGGGTCTTCAACACACTTAGTTTTTTTTTCCATCGCCATAATTGGATTCGATTGCTTAATCAAAATTGCCGATTGGCTGCGATAGGTGCTAGTAATTGTCGCCGAGGAAGCCGTAACAGTGTGCGGCTTTTCCCGTTGATTTACGGTACTTGGAGTGACGAAAAGGTGATATGGAGGGGTTGGTTTTAATTTCCTCAATTTCGAGGCAATCGCCTTGCCAAGTGGGACAGAAACTGATGAGGAATGTCTCTTTTGATCAGAAAATAACCTTGATGGATTTGTTCGAGCCCGAAAGATTAGTTTCAATTAGACGACGATGAACGAGCTTCCCTGCTTCAGTTCTCACCATTTTAGGTATCAAAAATGCATGGCTGGAAATTATGAAACATATAAGGAGCTATTCATATATTTCTGCCTCTTTAGTATTGTCTTTATTTCATTTTCTCATTTAAGTAGTCCGTGATTGCACAAAATGCACTAGTGTTGGTCAATGCGTACCACCTTTGGAACGGCCTGCCCAAAAACTTAATACCTACATTGTTCTGTTGCTAGTTTGAACATAAAATTTCATAATTTGTTTCTTTCTGAAGACTAAATATTGTTATTATTTTGTTCGTAGTAATTGGTTTGTATTAATATACCATATATAAATATAAATAATGGTATTTTAGTGCAGTTCTTCCATTATAAACTTTTAAAAAAGTATACTTACAGATGAATTTTGTAAAATGATTTCCAGAATAATTTGCATTCAGCCTTTTAAATTGTCAAAGCTCTGCATGAAACTTAAATGTTAACTATTGTATTAATTTTTATTAATTTTTTTCGCTATGTTAGTTCAAATTCTTGGTTTATTTTATTCACGTTGCTCAAAAAATGTATGTTTTTATTCCTAAGGGGTATATAATTTTATGGCCTAGAGCTTCTGTTTTTTCCCCAGGAAAATTAATTAATTTCGTTAAAAATTTTATTCATAGTCATCATCACGGGCCAGTAATTTGGTATGGTTGGTTTGACATAGCTGTCCTATCATCTTACCTTTTCATAATCAGTTGTCGTCTCTCTTATATCCTTCTCCTATACTTATCCGTACTAGTCCTTTCTTACTCATTTGGCTCCTTTTTATATTAATTAATTTTAATTAATTTCAAATTAATGCTAGTTGATTACGGCCTGGTGGAAATTCAAATTTCTGAAAGTACACAGAAAAGCATCTGCTTAGTAAATTTTAATTTTTTTAGTTCTTTTATTGGTGAATCCTTTTCCTATTTTTTTGCTACATGCTCGGTCGTTGAAAATATTGAGCTGATGGAAAAAAATCGAGAAAACTGCTGATTGGCGTACTGAAAGACTCGATTGGAACTATTTAGATGTCGAATAATTTGTTTTAGAACCTCAAAATCTTTCTTTAGTGCCTTTCAACTATCATCATGTCTGAGCATCTAAATGCCTCAGTTTTAATGAAATATGCGATCTGCATAGTCCTTCGTACATACGCTAGTTGGCTGTTAGGATCTTCTCATGCGCTTTGAAAGAAATTCTGGCTCGCAATTAGACTCTAAACCCAATCCAGGGTTACCAATCCGTCAATTTTTCATTTTCTTAACGCATGAGGTGACTGAATTTCTTGAAATTTTCTTAGAAAAGAGAAGATGAAAAACAACTTTCATATACATATCCCTCTCACCGCACATTGAAAGGTTTATTAACCATTGAAGGGGTATTTACGGTTCATTCGCAATGAAATATTCTAAGGTGGCTAGCAGACTACCTATCACACATATGCATGCAATCATCGGAAAGTTGACTACGCTCAAAATATAGGATAATAGAACAAGTAAAACTTAATATAGATACTTATGGTATTGGAGAACTTATCACGCTTGTTTAAGCATTTCGGCAAGATAATAAACATAGTAAGTACCTGTAGTTAAAAGCCATTTTACGCCTCAGTTTGGTCTGAAAATCTATCGGGAGGATATAAAAATCATATGAGAAGTTTACAGGAGGATAGAAGCAGGTACAAGTTGACAAGTTCTTTCTATTTACGAAGGTATTTTAATGGGTAATGAAGTAATTACCCATAGTGAAATAAACTCTCTGAACATGTACTGATACTCCCTTGTATGACTACCTAGTTCTGCCAAGTAAAATTCTTGGTGTTCTCGCATATGGAGGAATAAAGCTGCATTCCAATTTTGGAAACGGTCTAATTTCGCCAACCTAATCCAATCTAAGCTATGATTCTAAGTTGAATAAAATGAGTGAATGCAGGTCGATGGACAAATTGTGGTAAGACACGCGCAGTTGTTCGAGAAATAGAGGCGAGGATTATCTCAGAATGAAAAACACAACGAGAGCGATAGAAAGAAATCAACTCTCGCAGTCCTTGCTCGCTAGGAGTTGAAAAACTTCCCGTCTCCAGAGGACAATTACGCCATCCTGCTGATAGCGTGTAACGAAGACTATCTCGATTCATTACCGTCCCTTCCCCTCCTATAAAAGACGGCTCACTGTCTGTTTGTGAATTTTCTCATCCACTTAAGCGGAACTTAATTCCATTCGCTTGCCCCCCACGCCGCTACCAAACGCCCTCTTGGAGTGGAGGGTGGAGGCTCGGCGTAATCCGGTACGGCCTGCCCAACCGTGTTATTCCTAATGGCCTTCCTCGCCCACCGCTCCCAAACACAGGCGATTCACTTCCTTATGAACGGGGCACTGTGATTCGCCCGCTATTCAAATCCCTCTTACCCGTTTCTTTGCAGCGTTATCTCACCATCAAGTAGATACATCTTTTCGTGCGATTGCAACAGAAAACACGGACGGAAAAGTACGAACTATCGTTGAGTAGGTACTGAATAGTTTGAGGAAAATTAAACTGTGACTGGTGTCCTCACGACCTGGATCTTTCTTCCTTAGAAAACGAGAATTTCTTCTTGGGAAATCATTAGATACGTTTACTCCATGAAGATTGTTATTCCCAAAAACAAGAGTCGTTTACACATTTTATATTAGGCATTTCGCCAATTTTTACTGAAGTGAGAACTTCACGGTGGAAATATTAACTTCATTTTATCCCTTTTGAAAATGAGCTGATGACGTCACAAACTCAAGCCAAGCGCGTCATCTCTTCTTATTGTTAGATACTCATCTGCCTTGCACATCGGTCTCCCATAGTGTGTTGTTGTTTACTCTTATATGAGCAATTACTTCCCTAAATTAATAGTTCTCCGTGAGCGATTTAATGAATCTCTACTCATATGACGTTATCAAGTCTTAAAAATGGGCATAAACATGGGGCATGCGTATTTTCGTGTGATCACAATGGAAGGAACAGGAAATGAACGACTTGTGTGAAAGCCGGATGGTTTAATCAGTGTATTATTCAGTAGAATTTGTAGAATGTTCGCTTGAGATTCTAATACAGGGAATTCTAAATGTCTAAGATATTCAGCTATTAGTTTCAAGTAGGATATGTTGGAATACACCCGTTATGAATAATATAAATCTTGCAAGATCCATTTAAAAACATTATTTGCTGACCCTAAGTTTTTCGACGCCTCAAATGACGTGCAAGCATCGAATCAAGTAGTATCAATAAATAATTTGTGGTGGAATATTCAGCATTTGCTTATTTTATTTATTTATTACCATACTATCGTAAACAGCACATATTAGATCGGGGTTTCCAACAAGGTAAAACATTTACACAAGCACGAACAGTATGCCCTAGATGGGGGGAACCTAACCAGGTGGGACTCGAACCCTAGACCTCTTTTTTGGCATGCGAGGACTTTACCCCGCCGCCACCGAGACCGTCAGCTTATTTTTATTTAGATACTATTCAGTTGGAATGTTACTTATGGTAATGGTAGTATTGTGGCGAATCATCATCATTAGTCAACAATCCTAAGATTGGTTTGACGCAGCTCTCCATTTCTTTCTCCTATCCGCTAATCTCTTAGACAATTTAAAGTTGGAGTAGCTGCGCCTCCTCGGGATAATAATGTGGTGGTTTCCCCTTGCCTTCCACATCGCAGTACTACAGCCGTTAAAGTAAATGTTACCACGCCTGAAGTGCAATGAGTGTCGCTGTACTGACCATCGTGATCTCCACCTTCACTCATATGAAGAAGAGCTGCTGCCCTCTCCTCCGGGTGATGCGAGGCATAATTGTTGGCGGCCTCTCATCGCCAAGTCACGGTATCTTCACAGGTTTAGTGTATCATTTAGATGGCCTATCTCACCCAGGGATAGACCCATACCACCTCGGATAACCGCCGCTTTTTGTCCACGACTGCTTATTCGACAAGTAAACTTGCTTATATCGCAGCTAACCTCTATATCTAGAGGTTGACCCACCATCCGCAACCCGGTGGACGCACTCGGTGGCTTAAAGCTCAGCCGCGAATCTCATTGTGGCGAATGTATTCGGTAAATGCAATATCAGTGGACGATGAAAATTGAACACAAATTGAACACAATTTCTCCCTTTTATTTTGCTTCTTCTTTGAGTGAATCTTGGGCAGGAAGTCGAAACAGGAATCCTTGCGAGATCATTCTAGGCATCGATTTCTTCTTAATTCGCTTGCGATTCGTTTTTGTGTTTTTTTCACTAGCTACTCACCTTCCTCCTCGAATGAGGGTGAGTCAAGTGTCTGAGCTCCTGATCGCCTCTTTCCATTGGCGAGTGAGAGAGACTAATTTCCTCATCTTGGCAAGGATTCTCCCTCTAGAGGAAAATCCATTGCTCTTAATTTTCGTCTCGATTCCAGGAAAGCTAAACAATGGATTGGATGAAATTGAGTTGCTCTAATCCCCTCTTGGTGCCCAGCGTGTTCATTATTTTAGAACCGGAAATGTATGAGATAAGACACCTTAATACATTAGCCTAAATAAAACGAGGTAAAATGCTACGTACACGCAGCGCACATTACTTAACTACTTAGCGGTAATTTCAACTCTTCGTTAGTGTGCGAGCCATCTGAGGTTATATCATTAGGCATCGTCATCTGAGGTAATATCATGGTAATGTTTAATTGGCCAACTGTCACGGGGATCGGGTTGGTCTGGTGGCTTGAGTGTATCCTTCCCACCACGTGGGCTCGGGTTCAAATCCCGGCGGTGGCAGAGAATTTTCGGAGACTGCCCGATCCCTGCTTGAATAATGTGTGGAGGACATTTCCAGTGTAACACTCCGTCCGTCGGATGGGACGTTAAGCCGTGGTCACCTTGGCGCATTTCGTTATGAGAAAGTCAATGCTGACGCCGGGTTTCTCTCCACCCTTCCTTACCTACCCTATCTTCATGTCACAAATGACCTTATCTATCGATTGCCGACTTAAAATATGAAACACCTAGCCAACTGTGACCTTGATGATTAAGCCATCAAGGCCATCAAGCGAAACAGTTTTGTAAATAACTTTTCGGTTGTGATCACTTTAATACAAAGTTTTACTTCTTCGTTATCCAAATATTTCGGCTCGATGATACTGTTTTGTTTAAGGTTGAAAGTCTTTTACGGCTGTGATGCTAAATTTTCCCTAGCGTTTCGCTGATTTTCGTTTATTGGATTAACGAGTTTCCTAAAACCGTTGTAGTTTCATCGGAATTGTTTCAAAGTTTCAAAGTTTTGCGCCGCTATTTCCTCGTATAGTGACGGGCAATCCTTTTACAATTCCATTAGCGTCTAAAAAGGGGGTTACCAACTCATTTGATCAGTGTCACTCACATCCTCACGGTGCTTTATCGACAGTCTGTATTTCCAAGTTCATCGGCGTTCTTTTACGTTGAATAGGTAGGTGGAACCGTACTGATGAAACCTTATCGTAAAGCATGAGTATGCCAGTTCTTGAGGGTGCCATATTCCGAAAACTCTATCACTACTTGCAGCTGTATTGTTATTTAGTAGGTTACTACAATTTAAATTCAGAGATATATTCCTAGAATAAATGTATCACATATTCATACATTGACTATGCTATGAAAGCTTAAAATATATTTTTTCCTTATATATCTCTTTTTTTCAAAATTTTATAACATGATACTTCTTTCTTTTACTTTTACTTATCTTACCATTGCGATAAATTAAAAAAATTTATGCTATACATTTTTACATTCTATTAAATACCCTCATTCTAAAAGAATGGTCAAATTTAATGTTGTAATGAAATAAGTTTCCTATTAAAAATTTTGGAATTGATTTTGATTGCAATTTTGACTGTCCACTGAAAAATCACGATGCTCTCTGAACTAACTACAATATCGAAAGTCCTACATCTACCGTTATTCCCTTCGGCCTATCCTCGTCGGAGTATTTTATTTCATTTTGTGAACGCGGTGGACTCAATTTTTTTAACTATTTCGGTGAGAGGGCCCTTATGCTTTTAAAAATTTGCTCTACCTTTGGATATAATGCAACTCTTCCGTCGATTTTCCTACAAAGTTAACGCTTGAAAACGGTAAAATTCACTGTCTCCAGGTTTGCCCAGAAAATTTTATTTTTTCCGTAATATGACGAAAATGTGTCCTTTGCAATAATTATTTCAAAATATTGACTGATTCAAACAAGACTACACCAAGCTATTGGTCCACGACCATGGTTCCACCTCTTTTTAACATCTATTAGCGTTCCTCTAGAAAGGCTTTAATGTAGAAAAGCCGGATTTGTTGACAAAAAGTTATCTATATATTATGGAATTGTATTTTCAAAGCATATCCTGACATCAATTTAGGTAAACAAAGTAACATTTTTCATATTTTAAAATACCTCAACGTGCTCTTTGTACTATTCGTCGATTCACTTGACGCAATACTGAAATATTTATAAACGTCATTTACCTCTTCGATATATTTTTCTTTTCTATCAATGCAATGTATCCAATTTTAAACTTCAACTGCGACAGAGCGCTAATTCTATACAAAATTTGGAAACATCCACGGAAAAAACGTAGATGTTGATTTCCATGAAAAATAACGCATCTCATATTTTAAAAATTAAACCTGAATCCGAGCCGATATATCGGCCCGATGTACTTTTCGTCCCAAATGCAAAAGTCAATATATCGGCCTTAGAGGGTCAAAGTACTCTCCATACCTCCGTCACGAAGACTGAATAATTAACTGGAACAAACACACGCTGTGGGATCGGAAACGCTAGAGCTCGCACTCTCGCGACCTCGCTTCGAATTCGTCGACTAAGTCGTGAAGAGCTATCGTTTTCGGCGTCCAAATAGCCATCGAGAATACTCTCGTATCAAACTTCACCGTCATCAGAGAGAGGGGAAGGAATTTCGCCCTACGCCTATTTTCATAGCTGTTTGAAATAATAAGCCAGGCGTTTGCTCCGATGTTTTGCATCACTCGACATCCTCATGCTATTCTCACGTGTTTGAGTGTGTTTCCCCGGCCATAGCCTCGTTGAAGTTTGTTTTTAAAATTCTCCATTGCCTTTGGCTCTTTGACCCGTTTGTGCAAGAGGATTTTACCATGCATAATTAATAATTAGTTTTACCTTCTGAAGTAATAATTTTCTTCACTCTCGATTTTTTCTTTAACGCTTTCGCATTTATTCGCATTGGGATTCGATGTAAACATTTCTGGATACTTTAGTTGGTTATTTTTTCTCATTGTAATCATACGGTATTATTTCTCAGAGGTAGCGCCTAATGAGGACTCACTGAATGCAAGCTTTATAAATTGTTTTATGGTAAATTTTTAATGTTTTTCGTTGAAATGAGAATATGGTTACAATTATAATAATCCTCAGAGGACATTTGCTAAATTGATACACAAGTCTACTTGTACCTAATTTTCTAATATCGATTTATTTCAAATATTTCTATGACAATACATGACTTCTGTAAGTATCCTAGGTTTTACATTTATACTCTTTTTGTGGTCGGGTACTGTAAACTTCCACCCGTTTGTGTAAATTGTGTTCTCAATGGATTTTTCTTTCTGTGAAATCTGTCACGCGTTCCTTTCTCGTGTCTGATTCACTTTCTTTCTCTTTGCAGTCGAGTCCGGACAAGAACATCACGACGAGCACGCTGACGTTTGTCCCGACGTTGCGGGACAGCGGCAAGTACCT